>NC_133407.1:180812348-181115378 GCF_049350105.2 Macaca mulatta | reverse complement strand
GCCTCAGTCTCCTGAGTAGGTAGGATTACGGGCCTATGCCACCATGCCTGGCTAACGTTTGTATTTATAGTAGAGATGAGGTTTCACCATGTTGGTTAGGCTGGTCCCGAACTCCTGACTCAGGCAATCCACCCATCTCGGCCTCCCAAAGTGCAGGGATTACAGGCCTGAGCCACTGTGCCCAGTCTGTATTTTTTATTTAATCACATTTTATTATCTTTGTCTCTTATGTGAAGGTTTCTCCAAAGGGCTTTTTGGAATGCTACTAAATAGTGTTAGTCATTCAGGGAAGTATTCTGTGTCATGGGGAACTTCTGGAAGTGTTATTAGCCCAAGGCTAGTTCTGAAAGTCAAACTCTGCCTGGCAGAAGTAGGTGAATGACAATGATCAAAGGACATTGATTTTTGTCAGCTCCTACATAAGTCATAAATGTGATATTTGTGGATGCATTTGGTAAATTCATACATGTTGATTGTTATTATATTTTTTCATCAAACTTACCTTATGTTTTAAAATTTGCTTTTGGAGGTGGGTATTAGTGTACCATGAGCCAATGAGGAAAGTTACATGCTGCATATGCTGTCCCTTAGCACTCATCCCAAGCCAAGTGATGGACAGGGATGAGGAGTTCCATAGGGAAAGAGTCCCCGCACTAGCGTCACTTAAGGCACTAAGATTAGCCATCTGTCTCTTCTAATGAGGAAAGCAATGTTGGAATAGAGGACAGGCACATCAAAGGTTATGGCCAGGGTTGGACTTCTCAGCCCAAGTTTACTGAGGGAACAGATAAAGCAACAAAGTTGGGAAGTAACAGACTGGGCCACTAGGTGCCCAATAGTGATGCTGGTGAGTGTTTGACTCATTGTGTATGGTTTATTTAATGCCTACATGATGGTGACTCTTGTTCCCTCATTTTAATCTCTTCAGGTTGATAGGACATGGGGAAATACTAAAAGGCTGGTTGCCTTTATGTACTTTTATCTAGAGGTAGTCACTTACAAATCACTCGTTTTTTTTCAGTTTGTAAGATAAATTTTCCAAGTTGTTAAAACTTATATTGCTTTTCCCATAGATTGTCAAAGAACGGTTACGGCTACATTAAAGTTCCAAATTTCCTGACCTCTTTGAGAGATAAAGGAACTGTAAATAAATTACACTGTATTTCTCTTAAAAGCCTTATCTTAGGGGATTAGTAACAATATCACATTTTTCAGAAGCCTTGGGGCAATAAAATCTCCTTAGTGTAATTGAAATCTAAGTACTTATCTACTAGAGAATTATATATTTCAACAGCTTTTAAAAAATTATGTTGCACTCTTAAAAGAAATCTGCATTTTAAAATTTATATTAAATCTTTTTATTCTAAGGCAAATAAGGCAATATCTACATATAGTTTAATTTGATCTCATAATTTTTTGCATATTAGATTTTTTAAGAAAAATTATGAATTATAATTGAATCATCTAGCTTTTCCTGTTATGTATTATTTTAATCTATATGTAATAGGGGAAAACTAAGAAGAAGGGAATAGTTACTACTTGTAGATACTTTTTATATCTAATACATATTGTAACAACTTCATGAAGTAGATGATATTTTCCTAATTTACTTAGAAAACTTTCAGTCATATTTTATTTGAATATATTGGAGGTGTAATATGCCTTCTAAGTTTTATTAATTAGTTAGTTCACCTTTTGTAGTCATTGTTCTTTTAATGTTTTAATTGTTTCCCTTGACAAAGTTCTCATTTACCACTTGGGATGTGAGAGAAAGGGAGAGAATAAAGAACTCCAGTTTACAGAGTTGATCAAAGTTCCTTGTATATTAATAGGTGTGTGTTAGTGTGTGTGAAAGATAAAGGTTGAAGAACTGAACATTGATTACAGGGAAATTCGCTAGTATTAATATAGTTTTATAGATATTGTACCATTAGTAGACAGCTGAGTAAACTAATAACAACTTGATTTAGCTGTTTAGTAAAATTTTAAATATTATAGATAGAGTTAATTTGTGTTAGATTACTTGATTATTAGTTTCATGTCATTTTAAGGTACACATTTTTGTATTGGTTAGAATCGCAGTCCATTGCAAGTAAAAGAGATGCTGTTGTCTTTTGCTGCCGTTGCTTTTGGTGTTTTAGACATGAAGTCTTTGCCCATGCCTATGTCCTGAATGGTACTACCTAGGTTTTCCTCTAGGGTTTTTATGGTATTAGGTCTCATTTAAGTCTCTAATCCATCTTGAATTAATTTCCGTATAAGGAGTAAGGAAAGGATCCAGTTTCAGCTTTCTACTTATGGCTAGCCAATTTTTCCAGCACCATTTATTAAATAGGGAATCCTTTCCCCATTTCTTGTTTCTCTCAGGTTTGTCAAAGATCAGATGGCTGTAGATGTGTGGTATTATTTCTGAGGACTCTGTTCTGTTCCATTGGTCTATATCTCTGTTTTGGTACCAGTACCATGCTGTTTTGGTTACTGTAGCCTTGTAGTATGGTTTGAAGTCAGGTAGCGTGATGCCTCCAGCTTTGTTCTTTTGACTTAGGATTGTCTTGGAGATGCGGGCTCTTTTTTGGTTCCATATGAACTTTAAAGCAGTTTTTTCCAATTCTGTGAAGAAACTCGTTGGTAGCTTGATGGCGATGGCACTGAATCTATAAATAACTTTGGGCAGTATGGCCATTTTCACGATATTGATTCTTCCTATCCATGAGCATGGTATGTTCTTCCATTTGTTTTTGTCCTCTTTTATTTCACTGAGCAGTGGTTTGTTTAAAACACCAAAAGCAACGGCAACAAAAGCCAAAATTGACAAATGGGATCTCATTAAACTAAAGAGCTTCTGCACAGCAAAAGAAACTACCATCAGAGTGAACAGGCAACCTACAGCATGGGAGAAAATTTTTGCAATCTACTCATCTGACAAAGGGCTAATATCCAGAACCTACAAAGAACTCAAACAAATTTACAAGAAAAAAACAAACAACCCCATCAAAAAGTGGGCAAAGGATATGAACAGACATTTCTCAAAAGAAGACATTCATACAGCCAACAGGCACATGAAAAAATGCTCATCATCACTGGCCATCAGAGAAATGCAAATCAAAACCACAATGAGATACCATCTCACACTAGTTAGAATGGCGATCATTAAAAAGTCCGGAAACAACAGGTGCTGGAGAGGATGTGGAGAAATAGGAACACTTTTACACTGTTGGTGAGATTGTAAACTAGTTCAACCATTATGGAAAACAGTGTGGCGATTCCTCAAGGATCTAGAACTAGATGTACCATATGACCCAGCCATCCCATTACTGGGTCTATACCCAAAGGATTATAAATTATGCTGCTATAAAGACACATGCACACGTATGTTTATTGTGGCACTATTCACAATAGCAAAGATTTGGAATCAACCCAAATGTCCATCAGTGACAGACTGGATTAAGAAAATGTGGCACATATACACCAT
Organism: Macaca mulatta; assembly: GCF_049350105.2. Taxonomy (NCBI): domain Eukaryota; kingdom Metazoa; phylum Chordata; class Mammalia; order Primates; family Cercopithecidae; genus Macaca; species Macaca mulatta. Next base: position 181,111,906 of record NC_133407.1, on the reverse strand, counting down.
GGAATACTATGCAGCCATCAAAAAGGATGAGTTTGTGTCCTTTGTAGGGACATGGATGCAGCTGGAAACCATCATTCTTAGCAAACTATCACAAGAACAGAAAACCAAACACCGCATGTTCTCACTCATAGGTGGGAACTGAACAATGAGATCACTTGGACTCGGGAAGGGGAACATCACACACCGGGGCCTATCATGGGGAGAGGGGAGGGGGGAGGGATTGCACTGGGAGTTATACCTGATGTAAATGACGAGTTGATGGGTGCTGACGAGTTGATGGGTGCAGCACAGCAACATGGCACAAGTATACATATGTAACAAACCTGCACGTTATGCACATGTACCCTTGAACTTAAAGTATAATAATAATAAAAAATAAAAAAAAATAATAAAAAAAAAAGAGATGCTGTTGTCACGATAGTGAGTGAGTTCTCATGAGAGCTGATGGTTTCAGAAGTGTTTGGCAGTTCCCCCTTTTCTCTCTCTCTCTCTCTCTCTCTCTCTCTATCCCTCTCAATCTCTCTCCTGCCACCTTGTGAAGAAGGTGCTTGATTCTCCTTCACCTTCTAGCATGATTGTAAGTTTCCTGAGGCCTCCCCAGCCATGTGGTGCTGTGAGTCAATTAAACCTCTTTTTTAAATAAATTACCCAGTCTCAGGTAGTATCTTTATAGCAGTGTGAAAATGGACTAAAACAGAGAATTGGTACTGGGGATAGGGCACTGCTATAAAGATAACCTGAAAACGTGGAAGCGACTTTGGAACTGGGTAACAGGCAGAGGCTGGAACAGTTTGGAGGGCTCAGAAGATGTGGGAAAGCTTGGAACACTCTAGCAACTTGTTGAATGATTTTGACCAAAATGCTGATAGTGACATGGGCAATGAAGTCCTTGCTGAGGTTGTCTCAGGTGGAGATGAGGAACTTATTGGGAACTGGAGTAAAGGTCACTCACACTATGCTTCAGCAAAGACACTGGCAGCATTTTGCCCCTGTCCTAGAGATCTGTGGAACTTTGAACATAAGAGAGATGATTTAGTGTATTTGAACATAAGAGAGATGATTTAGTGTATCTGGCAGAAGAAATTTCTAAGCAGCAAAGCATTCAAGAGGTAGCCTGGCTTATACTGAAAGTGTCCAGTTATGTGTTCACAAAGATGTAGTTTGAAATTGGAATTTATGTTTAAAAGGAAGGTAGATCATAAAGGTTTGGAAAATTTGCAACCTGACCATGTGATAGAAAAAAAAAAACCAATTTTCGGGAAAGGAATTCAAACTGGCTGCATAAATTTGCATAAATAATCAGAAGCTGAATGTTAATAGTCAAGACAATGGGGAAAATGTCTCCAGGGCATATCAGAGACCTTCACAGCAGCCCCTTCCATCACAGGCCAGAGGCCTAAGAGGGAAAAATGGCTTCTGGGCAGGGACCAGGGCCCAACTTCTCTGTGCAGTTTTGGGACTTGGTGCACTGCATCCCAGGTGCTCCAGCACCAGTCGTGGCTAAAATGGGACAAGGCATATCTTCGGACCTTGCACCTCAGAGGGTGAAAGCCTCAATCCTTGGTGGCTTCCATGTGGTATTGGGCCTTTGGGAGTGCAGAAGACAGGAGTTGAGTTTTGGGAACCTCCACCTAGATTTTAGAGAATCTATGGAAACGCCTGGATGTCCAAGCAGAAGACTGCTACCCTTGTGGAGCTGTAAGAAGAGGGCCACCATCCTCCAGACCTCAGAATGGTAGCACCGTGCACCTCAGAATGATAGCACCACCATCCTCCAGACCTCAGAATGGTAGCCACAGACACTCAAGGCCAACCTGTGAAAGCAGTCATGGGGGCTGTACCCTGCACAGTTATAGGGGCAGAGATGCCCAAGGCCTTGGGAGCCCACCTCTTGAATCAGCATGACCTGGATGTCAGACATTAAGTAAAAGGAGATTGTTTTGGAGCTTTAAGATTTAATGACTATCCTGCTGGATTTTGAACTTGCATTGGGCCTGTGGCCCCTTTATTTTGGCCAATTTCTCCCATTTGGAAGGGGAACACTTATCCAGTGCTTGTTTCTCCATTGTGTCTTGGAAGTAACTAACTTATTTTTGATGTTACAGGTTCATAGGTGAAAGGGTCTTGCCTTGTCCCAGATGAGACTTTGGACTTGGATGTTTGGGTTAATACTAGAATAAGTTAAGACTTTGGGGGGCTGTTGGGAAGGCATGATTGGTTTTGAAATGTGAGAAGGACATGAGATTTGGGAGGAGCCAGTGACATATGTTATGGCTTGGCTTTGTATCCCCACCCAAATCTCATCTTGAATTGTAATCCCCAGGTATTGAGGGAGGGACCTGGTGGGAGGTGATTAGATCATGGGGATGGTTTCCCCCAGGCTGTTGTCATGATAGTGAGTGAGTTCTCATGAGAGCTACTGGTTTTTAAAGTTTCTGACAGTTCCCCCTTCTCTCTCTCTCTCTTTCCTGCCACCTTGTGAAGAAAGCGTTTGCTTCTCCTTCACTTGCTGCCAGATTGTAAGTTTCTTGAGGTGTCCCCAGCCATGTGGAACTGTGAGTCAATTAAACCTCTTTTGTTTCTTAAATTATCCAGTCTCAGGTAGTATCTTTAGAGCAGTATGAAAGTGGACTAATACACAACTATATATAATAAGAGTTTACACAGAAAAAACTACAGGAAGGAAGTTGATAAAAATATTGACTAAGAACAGTAAGGAAAAATAATTGGTTTTAATACTAGTCTTCTTATGCTACTATCTATAATGCTATCTTTTTATGAGAAAATATTCAGGTAATTTAAATCAGAACAGTTTTAGTTGTCTGATAATTGATAAGCAGAATGAAGTGTTTTATCTATACTGTTGAGATAATTACATCAATTTTCAACTTCATTTAGTTTTTCCTACTGAAAAAAAATTATTTGTACCTAATCTAATGAGTACGTACAGCAAGAAAATAAATTTCCAAATCTTTTTTGAGATGTAGTGAAAACATAATGGCTTTGTTTATTCCTAACCAGTTCTAACATTTTATTCAAAGTGAAAATGGTCTGCAACAAACTTCAGATTATACAATAGCAGCATATTAAGCAGATTTGGGGAGCTGTGGCTCCTACCGACAGCAATGAATGAGCTATCTGACTCATTGTTTTTCATTTGTGCATTTGTTTTTCCCACATCACTAGCATTTGTTATGGTCACACTGCCAAGCTCACACAGAAAATGAGTTTATGCTTTGGGAAATGGTTGAAAAGCATCATCATCTTCATTATGTCAACAATGAAAATTATGTTTGTCCATGCTCTCTGGAGCTGATGGCCAGAATGTTTGAAAACAACATCCAGGCATTTTCTCACTCATCCAGAAAAAAAAAATCCATGCCAGTGTTATTGTTTTTTATTTTACAAATAATTTGTTTTCCCCTTGCCCTTTAGAGCTGAGAAAAGCTGCATGTAATGAATGCTATTTGTACATAAAGGCAATTTCCAGAATGAGTATAACACCATTGTCTGATGATTTTTGAGAGAAATGGCATGTGGAAAAGATACAGAAACTCTTCAGATTGTCCCCTTCAGTTGAACACTACCCATTTTTTGGAAGTAAATGACTAACTCTTTTTTATGCATTTCCACCTTACCCCATCTCCCCAGGAGAACAGTGATAATTGCTTTGTCGACTCTCAAATGTTTCCTTCATTACCTGTTAAATATCTTAGAATGGGTGGCCAGGACTCCATTATAAAAATAACTATAATATAACTGCATTGTAATATAACTGTAATTCCCGCATGTCGGAAGAGAAAGGCTACAGCAGCCTTCCTTCATTGACTCTATTCACGTCAGGGTTTTTCCTCAAAATGGCAACCAGTGAAAGTCATTTTATACATACCCAAGAGATTTAAAATAGTGCTTTGAAGACTGTGTGGGTTTCTGATGTCAACTGTACAGTTCAAAAGGGATCATATTTTTTTTTCTCAGCTTAAAAATCAACATTATTTTTCTTCAGATGGGATTAACAGAGTAACAGAGCCAAGGATAGCACATTACTATGTTTATCCTTTGCTCTTTAATCAAAATTGCTTCTCCCAATATGTAAACTCTGGGCTAACTCTAGATAGAAGGCAGGAAGCGAAGGATAATGCGCTGTTTTAAATGTAGGTGGAAGATAAGATGTTGAGACTAAATTTTAAAAGCCACTCCAAGATATATTCATTCCACCCTCACATTTAAATAATGCTCACATTAAATAATTGTTCCAAAGGAACTGTCAGAATGAAACAGTCAGTCATAGCTTTTCCTAGCTGAATTTTGACAACTAGAAAAGTCCAAGGCTTGCTGTGAAGCTATGAAAATTGTTTTTAAAACATTTGCAAAACATGAGCAACGCCTTATTTCTTTTTGATTATTGGCAGAAAAAATGAACAAATTCTACAATATTGATCAGGTGAAGCTTTCTAGATTATGTTTATTTTGCAGGGCTACCTCAAATAATCTAAAAAGTATAGGACCTATGCATACATTGCATTTGTATGCATTATTATTTTTAACTTTTAGTTATCATCTATATCCATGCTTTTTAGCTTAGGGAAAATGTGGAACTCACTATGAAATGCATAACATCTGCAAGTCAGTACCTAGTTCCCTAGAGGCCTTGTTATACCCGAAGTCAAGGAATTCAGCACTTTGCTCAAAGAACATATTGCTCATTCCTAAAAGTTAATATTGTGTCATGGTGAACATGGGTCTGGGGTAAAGAGGAATAAATTGGAAACTTGTAATAACTCTAGAACCATAGTCTTCAGAGCATTATTCCCTGACCAGTAAAATAAGTATTACTTGGGAAATTGTTGGAAATACAGTTCTTCAAGACCAAATTCAGACCTTCTCAATCAGAAACTGGGGGTAGAACCCCAGATTTTCTGTTTAACAAGCCCTCCACTTGATCCTAAAGTTTGAGCACCACTGCTCTAGAGTAAAGTTGAATTCAATTCCAGAAAGCTAAAAAGAGATCATCATCGATATGTGGCATCATTTTTATATCCTCAAATACAAAGAAGTATACACACCACGCAACGTCTACAACAGTGTGTTTTTTCCTCATAGCTCCTTGTTTATTCTCGGGAGGCATTAATATATATGTTCCATTAAAAGGGGTGAACTTTTCAAACTGAGAAAGACTGTTCCTTGGTGAAAAAGACACTTATATGAATTCCTTTGCAGATTAGTTCCATAGATTATTATGTATAATGAAAAAAATGACCTGGTTTGGTATTGGGCCTGATGTGAACCACAGTTCTGTCAATTGTTAGTTGAATGACCTTGAGGGAGTCATTTAGCTTCTGAGCTTCAGCTTCCTTATCTATGAAGTCAGATTGTCATATCAATTTTTAGGCTTAAGTTGAGAACTAGGGATAATCTATGTAAAGCAGCTAGTTGAAGGCCGGGCACATGGTAGATATTAGACCTCCCAACTTGCCTGGCTTCCCCTTGCTATTCCAAAGGCTGCTTTTTGCCATCGTTGTGACTTCTGACTTTTAGATTTGATTCTACCTGGAGTGGTGGGAGCTAAGAGCATAGGCTGTGGTGTCAGCCTACCTGAGTGTGAATTCCAGCTCTAAAATACATCCTGTCGTTTCCTCATGTGTATAATGTAAAAAATACTATTACCCACCTTCATAAGTTCTTCCAAGGAATAAATTAGCATAAGGTGCTTATCAAATGACTGACATATAGTAAGCATGTAATTAATGTTAGCTACGACTATCATCTTCATTCATCAGGTTGGTGTGACTTCACATCTCTACCTTACTCTGCTTGTACCCTAAAACATAATACTTTGGTGGAAAAAAATCATCCATTACTTCATTCATTTAGCAAATAAATATTTTTGAGGATTTACCACGTGAGAGAACTTGAGCACAGATAGATGCTTTGCCTAATACTATTGAAGCACAAATTTGCATTTATTACTTTGTATTTCTTCAAGTTAGTTTCCTAATCTGTAAAATGGGGATAATAATAATTCTCCCAGTATCTATGTTAGAGCATTGTGAATAAAATGAGGTAATGAACGTGATTCCAAAAACTGAAATAAAAAGCTTCAAGGCCATGTGCAGATAATTGAACAATCAACACCTCCCCAGATTATACAACATGAAGGCAGAGGAAGATAGCGATAGCTGCTCATTTCAAATCACATTCCTCAGTTTGCTATTTGCATTTTCTATTTTATTTTATTGTTTTATTTCAGATTCATGGGATACATGTGAAGGTTTGTTACATGGCTATATTGCATAATGCTGGAGTTTGGGCTTCTAGTGAATCCATTACCGAAATAATAAACAGTGTACCCAACAGACAATCTTTCAACCCTCATTCCCATTCCAGCTTCCCTCCTTTTGAAATCCTCAGTGTCTATCATTTCCTTCTTTATGTCCATATGTACCCATTGTTTAGCTCTCACTTATAAGTGAGAACATGCTGTATTTGAGTATCTGTTTTTGACTTACTTTCTTTGGGTAATTGCTTTCAGCTCCATCTATTTTGATGCACAGGACACAATTTTATTCTTTTTTATGGCTGCATAGTATTACATGGTGTATATGTACAACATTTTCTTTCTCCAATGAACTCTTAATGGACACATTCGTTGACACCATTACTTTGCTATTGTGAATAGTGCTCCAATAAACATACTTATGCACAGCAAAGTAAGCAATCAATAACATAAGCAGACAACTTATTTGCATTTTTTGGCAGCCTTAGTGGTCTTGGTGGAATGAGATGAGGGGTAAAAGCAAATGATTTACTGCTGCAATTATGTGCATATTACTAAGTTTATTTTTTGGAATGAACATTTATATGCCACGAAGATTTCTATGATCTGAATGTTTGTGTCTTCCTCCCTCAAGTTTATATACTGAAACCTAATCTCCAAAGTGATGCTATTAAGAGGTGTGGCTTTTAGGAGGTTATTGGGTATTTGGAGCAAAGCCCTCATGAATGGGATTAGAATCCTTATAAAAGAGACTTAAGAGAGCTTTTTGCCCCTTCCACCAAGTGAAGACACAGTCAGAAGGCACGGTCTATAAGGAAGGGGCCCTCACTAGATACTGAATCTGCAGGTGCCTTGCTCTTGGACTTTCCAGCCCGCAGAACTGTGAAAATAAATTTCTGTTGTTTATAAGCCACCCAGTTTATGACATTTTTATTATAGATATCTGAATGGACTAAAATAAAATAAAATTCTTGTTCTGAAAATGAGAACTCAATTTTTGAGCATCATGTGAGGGTCACTGGATGACAGCTGAGCTTCTGTCTACTGGCGGAAGTGCTGATCAATTCTTTTTTTTTTTTTTTTTTTTTTTCTTGAGATGGAGTCTTGCTCTGCCGCCCAGGCTGGAGTGCAGTGGCCGGATCTCAGCTCACTGCAAGCTCCGCCTCCCGGGTTCACGCCATTCTCCTGCCTCAGCCTCCTGAGTAGCTGGGACTACAGGCGCCCGCCACCTCGCCCGGCTAGTTTTTTGTATTTTTTAGTAGAGACGGGGTTTCACCGTGTCAGCCAGGATGGTCTCGATCTCCTGACCTCGTGATCCGCCCGTCTCGGCCTCCCAAAGTGCTGGGATTACAGGCTTGAGCCACCGCGCCCGGCCTATCAATTCTTACTCCAGGCCACCTAACTGCAGATTACTGAAGATCCAATTTTGGAGCCAGTAAAGACAAACCCGACTGTGTGTTAGAGACCCCTCCTCCATCAGGGTTGATGATAGGGTCTTAAGTTTGTCTTGCTGCCTCTAAGATCCATTGTCATTAGATCTCTGGGAATTCTCCGGACATCTGTATATCCACCAAGTAGCACCCTTTTCTGTTACTGTCACCTCTCAAGACTAGACCTTAGCTCTAATCTTTGACTTACTCACTTTTCGGATAATCTCCATAGCCCTTTTCCCTGCCTCTGTCAGTTGCTCCCCGGCTGTATTTCCTGCTATATAGAGGAATCAAGAGCTGCAGTGCTTCCTGACCAAAAGTATCACTAATGTTGCAAGATTTCTCTTTTGTGTCTCTTCCATCTCTTCCCCCTTTTGGAATTTTACACTAGCTCAAGTCATGTGTAAATCTGTCTGAGGTCTGATTTTGATTTTTGGATGGCTGGCCAATGCCAGAGGGTCCAGTGCCTGTGTGTTCTTATCCATGATTATTCTCAGCTTACTTCTCGTACGCAATAGTCTGCTGAGCAGTCTCACCATCTCTTGCAGTCTGGATGGTGTGAGTTAAGACAGGGAATCTTTCAAAGAAAATAAGTTATTTCAATCTTCCTTAGACAGCAATTTAAGATACCCAATCCGTTCAAATCATAAAATTTCTAAGAAGGCAAGCAAAAATATTGTTAATTAAATATTCAATCTTTATTATAGCTAGCATATTAATTTTAAGTAGTTTTAATTTATAGTATAGTGTAATTTTATTTATGTGAAGCATGTATACTTTATAGCATAGAGTGCCCTCTTGTATAATCAATGTGTATAGGATATTTATGCTCATTTTATTGGGCTCTGAGCATAATTTTACTATTAAATATATGGAAGAATTTTATGGGTTTTTTAATGACATCGTTGGCCTAAGCTAGGCTTACTTTTATGCCAAATCTCCTGTCAAGAATAGAACTCTCAATTTTAACATTGTTCCTATGGGAAAATACATAAATATATTGTCTTTCATGAACATCTGCTTGTCTATAATTTCAATGAAGCTAATGGATGGAGAACCAGATTTTCCTCTTGCTGTTAGAACTTTATTTCCTCCCTATGTTTCCCTTTTGAAATAATGATTTCACTTCAAATTATGTGGTTACTTTATGTAGTGTTGGAGTCCTTTACTATGAGTTAAGCACACATTTCCTTGAGATACAAAATTCTCGTAAACTAAAGTTCTTAAAATGTGCCTGTATGTGTGTTTGGGGGGTGTAGGAGAGAATTGTTTGTATAAATGTATTACAACCCCCCTCCTAAAATCCTTAATTAGAAAACAATTTTAATGAAGAACAAAGCTATTGAAATATAAAATAAAATTTTATATTTTATTTTATATTTATAGATAAGAAACATAATAATGGTTACTTTGCGCATAGATACTTACTATTTTTAAAAAATATTTGTGACTAAATGGCCCTCTCATTTGAACTAAGAGTTCTACATTCTCATAATAGTATGACTTTGCACCTTCAAACATTTCTTTCCACAGGTCATTTCCAATACAACCTCTCTGGAGAGTGTATAATCATATAATTAAAAGAAGTACATAGAGAAAAAGAAATTTGTACTAGTTGTACTGTGATTTCAAGCACAGCATAGAAAGAAATCATAGAGAAACCATCAGATAGTGCACATTTACACTTACATGATTTTACCTACATCTATCTTTTATTATTAGCACTTTAGCTAGCCATTCTTCTACCGGTGTATTTCAATTCCTAGCCCTATTCAGAGATGTAGGTTGTATGTGGCCAATAAGGCCTGAAAACTTTCTCCGTGGTCTTCTGATAGAAGATGGAGTCTGACAGATGTAGATGCAGTGGATCATATCCTCAAAAACACTGGACATCTGGTGTTTGGTGTGGTACTAAGAATAGTTGTACCTAGGGCCTTATATAATGTGCAAAATGGTAAGAATTAGTGATGTACTAGAAAAGTGGGAGCTAAATGATGAGAACACATGAACACATAGAGGGCAGCAACACACCATGGGGTCTGTTGGACGGTGGAGGGTGGGAGGAGGGAGAGGATCAGGAAAAATAGCAAATGGGTACTAGGATTGATACCTGAGTAACAAAATAATCTTTACTACAAACCCCCATGACACAAGTTTACCTATGAAACAAACCTGCACATGTCACCCTAAACTTAAAATAATTTTAAAAAATAGTGTTGAGCAAAAACTTGGAAGAATTATTCATTTAGGCAAATCATAATCTCTCTAAACTTCCATTAGTCTTTATCATTGTGTTTTATTAATTCCTGTAAAAAGTAAAATTAGCTTTACCTTGACTTCATGTGTCAAACCACTTTAATGTATTAACATTTTAATAAAAATAGTAAAATTACATGTGGAAACATATGCATTGCAACTTTAAGTTTTCCACACTTAGGAAGAGAAAAACTGTTCCTAACCACGCAGCCTTAAGTTAAACCAGCAATAAATGTAATTTGATAATATAAAATTCTCATCTTCAGACTTTATATAATAAAGTAAACATGCTAAAATAATAAGATCTCATAAACAGCAAATACCTAATCATCTTTCATTTGTTATTGAAAGCTTTTAATTTACTGCCAATTGTTCTTTATCATGATGTATTATAAAATAAAAATGCTCACAACTCAACTCTCTTTTTAGACGAATGAAAAGTCATATAAATGTAAAAACTATTTCATTTCTTCCATGCAATGTTAATTTCAATCCAGAGGAAGGAAAATATTTCATATGCACACAGTGAATCTCTTATAGTCCCATTTTAAAGTTGTCAAATATTCTGATTTCAATCCTATTTGACCAATTTAAATTGCAATTTAAATGGTTAGATTCTACCATTAGATTTTAATTACCTTCAATTCTATCAGAGCAGGGTTCCACAGCCCTTTGTAGCAAATTCATTTCCTGCTTAACCAAAGAGACAATGCTCTTTAAATAGATTTTTCCCATGCCAGTGCTTTCTCTGGAAAGAAATAGTTTTAATACAGCCTGTTGTTGTGTTTTCTTCTGTACTTCAGGACAAATTTATGAATAAAATAAAGTAATGTGCCATATAAGGGAAAGACAAGATAAGAAACATAATAATGGTTACTTTGCGCATAGATACTTACTATTTTTAAAAAATATTTGTGACTAAATGGCCCTCTCATTTGAACTAAGAGTTCTACATTCTCATAATAGTATGACTTTGCACCTTCAAACATTTCTTTCCACAGGTCATTTCCAATACAACCTCTCTGGAGAGTGTATAATCATATAATTAAAAGAAGTACATAGAGAAAAAGAAATTTGTACTAGTTGTACTGTGATTTCAAGCACAGCATAGAAAGAAATCATAGAGAAACCATCAGATAGTGCACATTTACACTTACATGAAAATACATTGTAGAAGATGTAGCAAATGAGAGCTTCATTTGTATTCTTGATTTAAGCTATTACCAGGCATTTCTGGACAACTCATTAATTGCTTCATGCCACCAAGGGCCCACTTAGCGCATTGAAGCAGTAACCTATTAAGTGATCCCTGGGGCCTGAAAGATTTAAGTTGGGCTCCAAAAGAAATCTACAGTAGTTGAAACGGGATTGCTAAAAGTAAGACATGTTGGAAATACATTTTGTGACTGCATAACAATAACTTTGAGAATGCACATATTATCATATGTGTATGGGTGGTAAGAGGAAATTATCACTCAAGCCTTGAGGATTTTGGATATAACGGTTTCTGAGAGTGAAGGTGATTTTATCAGGATGCTGCAGCACCTTGGCAGAAAAGCTTCCCATTATTTGCCCGCCATCATGTTTAAAATCTAGTGTGGTAAGAGATTGCCAAGTTTCTTTAAGTGGGATCTGTTGCCATTATAATCAAATCTGACAAGCTTCTGGCTAATAATTTAAAATAAAGTACTGTCTATCTTGAATCAAATAATGAATAACTTAAAAAGTCAAATTAAAACTTTTCGTAAGACCCCTATTTCTTGGACCAAATCAGGAAAATACAAACAAACAGATTGTTTCCATGCCTGTCACTCACCAGTATTACAGAAGGCACTCAATGTTAGAGTGGTTGACAGTTTCAAATTCAAACAAATCTTGACTCTGTCACTTACCAGTAGTGTGGTTTTGAACAAATTTCCTCATCTTTTTTAATGCCCAGTTTCCTCATCTCTAAAATGGGAGTGACTACACGCAGTTGTGAGAATTAAAGGCGATCATCTCAGAACAGGGCCTGACACTCAGGATGTCCTCAATATATTGTTGGTGGCGACGATGATAAGTGATTCTCAGCTAAGACTGATGTCTTTTGATAGCTTTTGTATCGTCGTCGTTTAAACAGCAGACAGATACTTCAATTCAGTCTCTACAATATCTCTCAGATCCGTGCTTTATTTTCAGTCATGCCCTTCTCCCTTAAATCAGGTACTATTCAGATGAGCAAACTTTGAATTTTGTTGTGTGTGAGAACTTTGCAAACTACAGCACACCATAGAATTTTAAACATTTTATTGAAATTTACCAGAACTATAGTAACTAATTAACTGGTATTCTACCTACTAGTCATTACACCTCCTAATCCATTCTTAATGGTGTTGGTAGAGGTACCTTTTAAAACCTATATTTTCAGATTACAACTTTATTCAAAACACTTCCATGGCCCCTCAGTACAGTGGATAATGTTCTATTGAATGTAGCCATTGTCTTTTGTTGTTACCTCGTCTTCTAATATTTTCCTCAGATCTCTCCAGCATCTTATTCTCCAGCATGCAAAAAGATGCCATTCCTTGAATTTGTTCTAATTTTTCTTGACTTATATAGCTAGTCAACTCTTTAGTTAATCAGACGAATATTGATTGAGGAGTTTTTCATATGTCTCCTCTCTCTACCAAAAGGTTCCTCTTTTCCACTATTTCTACGCCCCAAATTCTTCCTTTATTTCTATTTATTTATTTTTGAGACAGGGTCGTACTCTTCACCTAGGCTGGAGTGCAGTGGCATGATCATGTCTCACTACAGCCTCGACTTCCTGGACTCCGGTTATTCTCCCACCTCAGCCTCCTAACTGGCTGGGACCACAGGTATGTGCCACCATGCTTGGCTTACTTTATGTATTATAGTTGTAGAGATATGGTTTTGCCATGTTGCCCAGGTTAGTCTCCAACTTCTGGGCTCAATTGATCCACCTGCCTCAGCCTCCTAAAATGCTAGAATCACAAATTCCACCTTTAAATTTTGTTTAATGTAGCTTTCTCAGATCTCTTAGGTGAGAATCAATGTCTCCCTTGCCTGTTTTCCATTTTCTAGAACATACTCACATTCATCCTTCTACCTTAGTTTTTCATTCACAACATAATCTGAGAGGCCTGAGCAAGAATCAGGTTGCCGTTTTCTCTACAATGCTAAGTAGAACATCTTTTGCAAGATAGGTGCTAATTCATGAGAGGAAATATTGTCTTTTTCTCTGTAGATGTATTTACCAATACTAAGCTGCAGTTAAAAAATACGAGAACGAAAAGTAGAACAGCAGCTGGATTTCAAAAAAAATCCCTGAACCCATAGGGGACAGAGGTTGGCTTTGATGCCTCCTTCTCTTTTTTAAAATGTATTTCTCTTAAGCTGTATATTCCTTTGATATTTATTTTATTTTAACCAGAATTCACTAGGATAAAAGTGTTAGGTGAAGGTCATGGATAAAAGATGGAGGGAGAAACAAAGTTTCTCCCGAAACCAAAAGCATCACTGTGGACCAAAATCTAAAGTGTTTCACAAAGTCCCATAACAAATCCCCACTGTCATTCAGCAACTGCAACAAAGTGCATACATCGCTCGCTGACTTTTCTTTTCTCTTTTTGCCATTTGATGGCAACCTGTATTAACCTGACCTGGCCAGTCTAATATTCAGGGTAAGGAGAAAAGTCATCACAGAACAAAAGAACATTTTATCTATGACCCTTCTTCTCATTTTCTGCATTCTAACTCTACCCCAATATTTTGTGGTTCTCTCTAGACCTAACTTGCTTTTCCAGGTGAGATGTTGAAAATAGAAGGGCAGAGTTATAAAATATTTTCTTGGCTTTCAACACCAGAGAGGTGCAGGTTTATGAATGTCTACTATGTCTATCAAGCAGGTAACATTTTGAGGATGACCTCAGGCTTTTCAAATGTTTTTTCATCCTTCATGTAAGTCACAGGACACTGCTGTGAACTGTGTCGATAATATAGTTGGGTGGGTCATTTAAGGACCACAGTGTTGATGGCTGTGGACAAGATACTGTCATAAACTAGTCATACCTTTGATAGAGTAATAATTTGGATAAATAGCATTGTCCCTTTAAAGATGTTTAAATCCACCTAGAGGCACCTGCTTTTCTAAATGAATGAAATTGATCAGCAGCTAAACTTGCATCTCAACTGGACCTATGGATAATGAAAATTAGTCAGTTTTTCCTGTGAGGAATGCATGATCTTAGTACCTCCTGTTTTGGATCTCAATTTAAACATAGGAATAGATGGACTGAAAAAAAGAAAGTATGTTCACCCTCAAATTCACAGTCATGCTGACCAAAACAAGTAAGTTTGTAAATGTTCTATTGCCTGACTGACAAACTAAATCGGAGTGGAGAAAGCACCGCCCTTTTTTCCATGGATCAAAATATTATTCTGCTCTTCTTGGTTCCTGAATTGACCCTATGATTATGGCTTCATTCTCATGACATTGTATGAGGCTTACTTTGCATCAGACCGGGAAGAGATTTGTATTAAGCACTATTGTTTCTGTGATCAACTCTTCTCCTTTAATTTAAAGGTGCATTAAACATGATTTACGAGGATATTCAAATCACACAGGTTTTCCTTTAAAGTTTTCCACTTGATAGAACAGAGCATATCATAGCTACATTGCCGTTTCTACTGAATCCACTGTTTCAGACAGATATTGCCTGAAAAACTGCTGCTAGCTATGAAATGAATAAAATATCAATGCTGAGCTACAACATGCACACCAGATGTAACCATGCTTCTCTGGAAACTATGCCCACCAACAGGAGCTTATGTGGGAAATTGGCCCTGAGCTCTTTCAGCCTCATAAACAGGACTCTAATTAGCACACTGACAAATACTTCAATGACTAGCAGACAGAATAAGCATTCTGCAGTCTAATTTATACCATTCTCTGGTAGGGAATGATAAACTACACTGCTGATACCAGGGATTCACGAAGGTAATAACAACATTAACCAAATTCTATTTACAAAATAATCTTATTACACCTCAACCTTGACTATCCCTACAAATCATGAACAGAGATAATATGGATACATGCAGTTTATAGATACTCACCTCATGTAAACTTTTAGGTTCAGATTCCTTGACTACTTATCCCTTAACTAAAACCTGAAATACAAAACAAAATAGGTTAACGTGTCTAGGCTTTACTGTAATTCCCTTCTGCCTACCCTTACTGAAATGCTTTTGCATATTCAGGAATAAGCCCATTTGGAACCAGAAACAACAGGCTAATTTTATTGACACTTCCTTATATTAGGCTCTTTAAGGTGGCAAAGAACAAAAAGGTACACAAGTTGTTTTTTTTTTCTTTTTTTCAGATAATGTTAGTTTTGATCAGGATTCACACAGAAGAACCAGGAAACACTGAAAAAGGCCTCAGCATGTACATAATCAGGTCGCATGGAGAACTGGAACTCAAAAAATTCAAGCTACTCTAGATGCACAACAACAATTCCGGTAGTAAATTATTCCCGCAACTCAGTTTCAATCTCTCTATATAATTCTTTCTCTACTTCTGTTTCTACTATTGACTGAGACTTGAGCTAACTGGTTTCTATTTTTGCAGTTATTCCTGTATTATGGCTCTTGTTTACTGAAAACTCTTCATGACTTTTCTTCTGTGCTGCTATATCATCTGAGTCTCTCTATTCTTTGTATTCAAGTTCTTCAAGAAAAACCATGTAGCCGGACAAATAATTATAGTACAGCATAGAGTACCTACAATGAATGGGTGTCTAAGTTTAGGACATACCTCAAAGGCTGTAGTAGATAAGTAGATAAGGGTCATTGTAGGGTTGAGTGCCTTTAGTGTTGGTATAATGTGGTCTAAAGCTTAATTACATAGGGGTTAGAATCGAGCATCTTTGGTTATGTAAAAGTCACTTATTTCTTTTATGAGCATTGAACTGTGAGTAGACAATTCAGGCAAGTTAATGAGTGATATGAAAGAAAGAAATAACCAAGAGAAGGAGGAGGAGGAAGAACAGGAACAAGTGGCTTGGGAAAAGTATATTACAGTAATACTTGGCATGCTTTATATATTTTATTTGAAACTGACAATAATATAACTTTCTAGGAAGAATTATTTTTTAGCTCTTGAAGAAACCAAGGTATTAAAATTGTCAATCACCTTGCCAACCAAAAATACAGCATATAATAATCAAAATTAGAAATATGATAATAGGTTGGGGTGGGTGCAGTGGCTCACGTCTGTAATCCTAGCACTTTGGGAGGCTGAAGCGGGCAGATCACCTGAGGTCAGAAGTTTGTCTGGCCAACATGAGAAACCCTGTGTCTACTAAAAACACAAAAATTAGCTGGGCATGGTGGCGTGTGCCTGTAATCCCAGCTACCAAGGAGGCTGAGGCAGGAGAATTGCTGGAACTTGGGAGGCAGAGGCTGCAGTGAGCCGAGATCACACCCCTGCACTCCAGCCTGGGCAATAGGCGAGACTCCATCTCAAAAATAAATAAATAAATAAAAAGAAAAAGAAAAGAAAAAAGAAATGTGATAATAAACACCTGCTCATTTGACTGCCCTTCCATTCCAGAGGAAGTCAGGTATCTACCTGGGATCTCATAATTTAATCATCATAAGAGTATATAAGATCACTTTTCTCAAACCTCTTATTTTACATTTGAAGATTAAGGCTAAGTAAATGGCCCAAGATCTCACAGCTAATTAGTGCTTAGGTGCTGCACCACATAATGAGGGACAAGTTTCATGGTCTTGGAAAACCTTTCCCCACCACTAGATTCTACGTTTTGTCTAGGACACTGTGAGCAGCACTTCTGTGTGCATCTAGGGGAATCCTACCACTTTCAAGTGATTACGCCATTTCCTAAAACCCCCAATCAACTGATTGAAGAAAGATTACAGAATTCATTCAATTTCCTGACAAATGGCTGAGATAGCTATTTTCCTTTGGGTTTGAATGCTTAGATTCATTTATTCCTCCATGCTGTTTTTATGATACTGAAGGAACTTTAAATTATGCCATTTTATATTTTTTTCAAAGGATTTTGTATCACTGTTAATCACAGCACCAGCATCAATACCACTCATAATTCTTCTTTTTTTTTTTTTGTCAGTATACTTCAAACACCATATGTGAGGCTTTGCAAAGACACGGGCAGGGCCTTCGTCCAGGAATCAGCAGCACTGACTGAGGATGTCACATCTTCTGATTGCCCATTATTACAGAAATTGTAATTCATGCCCTCACAATTACAATCTTGTAATTTTACCTTCCACAGAGATTATATCCAATATATCACACCAAGCCTGCCATTTAGAGCACAAAAAATTAAATCAGGCTGAGAAATCCTGGAGTGTAAATTACGTCCCTTTAGGTATTTTACAGATGCCCAGCTTAAGAGATAGATGTCTTACTCTATCCAGTTCACCCTTTTTTCATTCCTATGGCAGTGATTTCCAGCCCTTGAGAAAACAAAGCAAGTCTTTCTACCTGATTTTTGGGCACAGTCCTGGAGTAAAAATAATATTATTTTCCATATCATTCCCTGACACCTCAAGCTGGGCAGAAGAGTAGGGTTTTGAGGGTTGAAAAGAAGCAATATTAGAACCTCATTGCCAGAAAAAAAAAAATCTAAACATGTTAGAAAATAAAACAACAACAACAACAAAAAAAACCGTTTCACCCACCAACTGACCACTCTGGCAAGCAGTAGAGCTTAAAGTGCTTCAGAGAGCCATACTAAGTTGGCAACAGTAAATTACTGGATTCAACTAAATTGTTGGTGTTCAGAGCCTCAGAGTAATTCCCTAGTCTCAGTTTTGCTTCACTTACTTTCATATTTTCAGTAAGTTATGGTCAACAATCACCTAATATGTTCTGACTGTCAAAAACTTTTATGCAATTGGTAATGATCCTTCCAAAATGGTTTCTGTGAGCAATGAAGCTTTCTACCATAAACCATAGACTCAGGAAGGAAACAGGGAATGACCAAGGCATTTCATGTTTGCATTTGTATTCATTTGTGTACAGACTCATAATTCCTAATGGTGCATCCTTTCGTTCTCTAAATGTCACTCTTAAATGCTACAGTAATGCATATGATTCAGAATAATACCAAGGCATTAAAAATAAAACTCTTTTCCTTGTCATAGCATGGAATATAATTATATCAACTGTAGTTAGTTAAGAATAAAGACATGGAGTTAAAAAGTCTAAAACCCAGGGACTAAGCCCATCTCTATCTCTATTCTACCCTTGTGGTAAGAAGACTGTAATACTGATATGGTTTCACTGTGCCTCCACCAAAATCTCATCTTGAATTGTAGTTCCCATAATCCCTATGTGTCCTGGGAGGGACCCAGTGGAAGGTAATTGAATCATGGGAGCGGTCACCTCCATGCTGCTGTTTTTGTGCTAGAAGTGAGTTCTCATGAGATCTGATGGTTTTATAAGTGGCTTTTCCCCAATTGCTTGGCACTTCTCTCTCCTGCTGCCTTGTGAGGAGGGATGTGTTTGTTTGTCCTTGCACTATGATTGCAAGTTTCCTGAGGCCTCTCCAGCCATGCAGAACAGTGAGTCAATCAAACTTTTTTCCTTTATAAATTACCCAGTCTTGGGTATGTCCTTATAGCAGTGTGAGAATGGATTAATACAATAAATTGGTACCAGGAGTTGGGTGCTGCTATAAGGATACCTGAAAATGTGGAAGCCACTTTGGAACTGGTTAACAAGCATAGGATGGAATAGTTTAGAGAGCTCAAAAGAAGATAGAAAAATGTGGAAAAGTTTGGAATTTCCGAGAGATTTGAAGGGCTCAGGAGACAGGAAGATATGGGAAAGTTTGGAACTTCCTAGAGACTTGTTGGGTGGCTTTGACCAAAAGGCTGAGAGTGATTTGGACAATGAAATCCAGGTGCAGATGGTCTCAGATGGAAATGAGTAACTTGTTAGCAACTGGAGCAAGATGCCTCTTACTATGCTTTAAAAAAGAGACTGGCGGCATTTTGCCCCAGCCCTAGAGATCTGCCGAACTTTGAACGTGAGATAGATGATTTAGGATATCTGGCAGAGGAAATTTCTAAGCAACAAAGCATTCAAGAGGTGACAGAGCATAAAAGTTTGAAAAATTTGCAGTCTGATGATGTAGTAGAAAATAAATTTTTCTAAAAAGAAATTCAAGCTGGTTGCAGAAATTTGCATAAGTAACAAGGAGTCAAATGCTAATTGCCAAAACGATGGGGAAAATGTCTCCAGGGTATGTCACAGACCTTTGAGGCAACCCCTCCCATGACAGGCCCAGATACATAGGAAGGAAAAATGATTTCCTGGGCTGGGTCCAGGATTTCCCTGCTGTGTGCAGCCTCGGCCGCTGCATCTAGCTGTTCCAGCAGTGACTACAAGGAGCCAAGGTACAGTTCAGGCCATTGCTTCAGAGATTGCATGTCCCAAGCCTTGGAATTTTCCATGTGGTTTTGGTCCTGTGGGTACACAGAAGGCAAGAATTGAGGTTTGGGAACCTCCACATAGATTTCAAAGGATGTATGGAAATGCATGGATCTCCAGGTGGAGATGTGCTGCTGGGTGAAGCCCTCGTGGAGAACCTCTGCTAGGACAGTGCAGAAGGGAAATGTGTGTGTGGTTGGAGCCCCCACACAATGTCCCCACTGGAGCACTGCCTAGTGGAGCTGTGAGAAGAGGGTCACCATCCTCCAGATCCCAGAATGAGAGATCCACCAACAGCTTGCACCATGCACCTGGAAAAGCCTCAGACGCTCAATGGCAACCCACAAAAGCAGCTGGGAGGGGCACTATACCCTACAAAACCACAAGGGTGGAGCTGCCCAAGGCCATGGGAGCCCACCTCTTTCATCAGCGTGATGTGGATGTAAGACATGGAGTCAAAGGAGATCATTTTGGAACTTTAAGGTTTAATGACTTCCCTATTTGATTTCAGACTTTCATGGGGTCTATAACCCCTTTGTTTTGGCCAATTTCTCACATTTGGAACAGGTGTATTTATGAATGGCTGTACCCCCATTGTATCTAGGAAGTAACTAACTTGCTTTTGATTTTACAGGCTCATAGACAGAAGGGACTTGCCTTGTCTCAAATGAGCTCTTGGAATTGGACTTTGGGGTTAATGCTGGAATGAGCTAAGACTTTGGAGGACTGTTGGGAAGACATGACTGTGTTTTTAAATGTGAGAAGGACATGAGATTTGGAAGGGGCCAGGAGTAGAATGATATGATTTGGCTGTGTCCCCACTCAAATCTCATCTTGAATTGTAGTCATGGGAGAGACCCAGTGAGAGATAATTGAATCATGGGGGTGATTACCCTCATGCTGCTATTTTTATGATGGTGAGTGAGTTCTCATGAGTTCTCATAGTTTTGTAAGGAGGTTTTCCCCCTTTGCTCAGCACTTCTCTATCCTGTCTCCATGTGAAGAAGGATGTGTTTGCTTCCCATGATTGTAAGTTTCCTGAGGCCTCCTCAGCTATGCAGATTGTGAGTCAATTTAAACCTCTTTCCTTTATAAATTACACTTTATAGATTATTTCCTTATAGCAGTATGAGAATGGACTAATACAAATATTTAATAGGGGTAGCACTGCTCATCAGTGAGTAGTCCAGTAAGGCAATGTTTTTCAGGGAAGCAATAATGGTCAGTGGAACCCAGTGATGGGGGATCTGAAAGGCAAGGAGGCAGGGATTCAGCCTTGATCACCTGGATAATCAGGCAAGAAGGTATTTCTCACAAGTCAAGGTTCATGGACAAAGTCATCCTCAGGAAGATGTAGTCTTGCTGGCAGTATTGTTCGAAGTGAATTTGTGCCAAAGAATGGACTGTGATAGTAATTGTAATAATAATAACGCTGGCATCAATGAAAGCTGGTAGATTTAAAACTTGTACTAGATGCCAAGTGCTTTGCTAAACATTCTTTCATGAATTAGTTAATTTTCCTGCCAATTCTGTAGCTCTTGTTATCGATATTCCAAAAAGAAGGAGAGATTAAGGTCTAGAGAAGAGACTTGTTCAAATTTACACGGCTCGTTTGCACTTTTTCCTATGGTTTCAAGTATCTTCTATTTGCTTTGTGGATACACTCTGCATCCTTCTCCACCTTACTCTTGCTGACGGGAGGAGATTAGAGGGGAGTTAGGAGAAGGAAGGAGGGGACTGAGATCAAAGTATATATTCAGTCACATCACTCCCTAAAGGTTCATTTCAAGCTGCCCAAGTCTCTTCTCTCAGAGTATCTAATAGTTTAGCACATGAAGGGATACAGTCTCCAGTTCATGTAAAATGCCTAGTTGTCATACTGTAGTAAGAGTAGAGATATGGCTTACTGTAAGGAGGCTTGAGGAAGATATCCAGAATTCAGGGCAAAACTTCTTGAATCTCCTTTGCCTATGATTACATATTTGTTCTTAATGATGATTAAGACACAGTCCTGGCCACCAAGGAGCTTAGAGTGTAGTGAGTTAACAATCAAGAAAAGCTTCTGAGTGAGCTGAATCTGCATTGCAGATGAAGTCAACAGGCTTGTTCTGTGAAGCCAGCAACGCATCATGAACCCAGGTAAGACTCAATAGTAATCGTTCTCTTTTTTTGGCATTGTGAAAGTTTAATTCTTTTAGTAGGAAAAAAACACAATTTTTCCTCTCCTTAATTATTCTTGTATCTAATTGTTGTGATGTCATCATAATACAATGTGGTTTCTCCTAGGAACTTTGAAATGAGGGAAATCTATTTGTTCTGTTTGCTATGAGAGTCACATTTTTATATCAATAAAGCTAGACAAAGGAGTCTAGCTTCCAGTCCTACAAGACTTGATAGAAACCCAGTGAAATATATTAACAAAGACTATTTTTAAAATGAATGAATCTATCAGAAAAAAGTACTAAGAGCCTCCAGAACAAATAAAAAGAGTTAGGGAGGTAAACAGGAAAGACCCATGCTGGCACAGTCTGGTGAGTGGAGAAGACCTTTGGCCAATGACTTTGACTATGTCTGCTCTTTTATCAAAATTATCCTTTATAGGAGATAGTGGTTTTATTTGAATATTCAATTTTCAGTTGTATTTTCACCCAACAACATTTTATTATAATTGAATTTCCCATATATTTTGTCTTCAGGGAGATAATGCGTTGGATAGAAATGAGGAAATTGAATCAAATAGATTTTAGACTAAAATTAATCAGTTGTCACTAGTATTAGTTATCAGTTTTGTGTGTAGTTGATGTGAATCTGCTTCTGAGAGACAGATCACTTTATTTGTGCTGACAAATAAGGCTTCATATTCTTCAAGGCTAAGGGCCAGATTTTCTGTCCTAGAAAAATTATTAAGTTAATATCATTCTGAAAAACATCTTGGGAGGAGAATATGCTGGCATTCCACAGAGAATGTAGAGGGAATGCCTCCCTTCTATAATACTCTGGATTTTGGCATTTTATTTATTCTTTAAAAAGTATTAAATATTTCAAATGTGTCAGGCACTTTGCTTTGTATCAGTGATATTAGTAACATAATGATGATTAAGACACAGTCCTGGCCACCAAGGAGCTTAGAGTCTAGTGAAGTAACAAGCAAGAAAAGTTTTTTTTGCCCTAATTTCAACTCAACTGTGATTGCAAACGCAAATTTAGATGCATGAGATGCTCTGAGACCTGTGTGGATAAGTTGCTTAGATAAACACCTCTTGGTTCACACACACACACACACACACACACACACACACACACACACACACACACAAAGCTTGTTTGACAAGCTTGTTTTGTAACTAGTGTCTAGTTTTGTAGAATACAAGATCCATCTCTACTTGCTTCCTTTGACTTGAATTTCCAGAACTTGCCAGGTTTCCTGGACACCTCACCTGGGACTGGGAATTAATTCCTACCTCGTTCTTTCCACAGCTGAGCATTACCCCTGCCTTTTTCTATACTCAGGCCATAGCAGAGCCATAGATATTCTCTTTTCCTTGAGAATAGGCCAGAATAGTATTTTAACTTTCATCTTATTATTATTGTTATGGAAAATAAAAAAACAAATTGTTTTTCTTAATGATTCCACTCATTAATCCGTCCTTTTCGTTAATCCTTTCATTCATTCCATTCATTAATCCAATCTATGTTCTTTGATAACTGGTATGAGCAAGATTCATCAGTCCTTTCCCTTTACTGCTTTACTCTAGAAAAAAGAGATAAGGCACATATTATAATTGTATGCAAGGTATTTGTACAAAGTTCCTTGTGGGAATGTTGGGGCATTAGTGTGTTTGTGGAGTAGGTAGCATTGAGACAGATCCTGAAGGGCGAAATACACTTTAAAGGCAGAGACAGAAATAACTCAGGAAAAGGCAACTGTAGTTATAAGGAAGAGGAAAGAATGTTATTCTTGAAGCTCCTATTTCCACTCTTCCAGTTATCATCTATGTAACCTTAGAAAGGTCAATTTATGTCTTTAAAGTTGGCATTGTTCATCATGAGTAAAATGGGATTAAAAATTCACATCGTCGTAAGAATTACATGTAACAACATATGTTAAAGTTTCATGTAAACTTTTGGGGCTATGAGATTAAATCATATACCATCATTCATCATAAAGTGAACGGAATGCTCAAGGGAGTTGTGGGATGTATCCTAGGAACTGCAGCTGTTTGGGCCATGAATTCTGTTTAGATATTTATGCCTTTCTCATTTGAGTGACCTTAGAAAAGTGACTTACCTTTTATTTTTTATTTTATGCAATTATTCAGCTGAAAAATGGGAGTGCTCTTTTTTCACTGGCTGGTATTATACAGACACTGTAATTACTAAAATTAGATTATATTATAAAATGCAATGAGCTTTTGGAAGAGAAGAGGTCATGTAAGTAAGCTGAACAGAGTACATGTTTCAGCAAAGAAATACTAATGTAAAAACGAAAAAAATTTATTGTAATGTGCCACTTTTTCTTCTACTTGGAAAACAGAAAATGTCTGATAAAGTTCTGGAAATGGCAGCAGGCTAAGAAAATGCATTAAAATTTGATCTCTATTAGGTGACTGTCTCTCTTTAAAAACTAATTGTCAGCTTGGTTTTTAAAAATTGCTACATTCCAATACTTGATTCTGCTTAATTACCACCAGAGCCATTTGGGGGACTGGGCATAAATTTTATTTTAATAAAAAACATCAGCCTTATTTGGGAATGACTTTTATTTCAAAACTGAATTCCTAATGCAAATGTCTGAAAGAAGCCTTTATAAAACCCAACGGCATGCACAGGAGTTATGTCTTCATAACGTAAACACAGCCTAAAATTGCAGTAAATATATAAACGTAAGAATTTTGGAACAGTCATTTGTAAATGATCACATAATTTCTAATGCTCCATCCTTTTATTTTCTGAAAGCTGAATTTAAATTCTGCTTAATCTGTTTTGCTGACAGTTGGGGGTGTTGTGTGACACCTACAAAAGAAGTATTTTCTTCAGTAGTGCCATTATGAGTAACATCTTGGTATATAAAAAATGCCACGAGCAATGCTAATTTCAAAAGCTTCTGAGCCAACATCAACATTGCTGACATCATGGCATTATGTATACCAAACCTAATCACTCCAGTAATATGATGCCTCAGTAAATCTGTGAACATTAACATACAGTCCCATCAACTTAGCACTGCCTCATGCCACAGTATATTCACACAGAAACAGGCTGGTTCAGAAGCAGAACAGCTCATGCATAAATACATACAATGTAGCTGTCTATTAGTCATAAACATTGCTAATATGATACTTTTTCAGTCTTACCTATCCCGAAGATTTTGTAAATGCCATTTCAAAAACAGAAGCACCCATTTTGAAAAAGATGATTTGTTTTCTTTACCACATGAGACATACATCCTGACTTTAGAAAATATTAGCAATTCAATTTCAAATTTATAAACAAATTAACAACATAGTAATTATTTCCTTTCTAGCATGATTATTTGCATGGAGGAGGAAATCCCTGTAAAACTCAAAGTTTCTTTGGAGACATGTATAAAATAAGATTTATTCATGAGTATTCAGGAACATGAAAACATTGACACCAGGAGTCTTCCAACAAGTTTGGTAACAATAAATGGCATGCACCTAGAATTCCTGAAAATCTAAAATAATTCGTCCTTGCTTTGTTCAAGTTGTCAATGGATGAGAAGACCCATATGTGCTAGTATAGAAATAGATAATCATAATAAAACAAAAGATGAATAAGTAACAATTGTGGTGCTGACAAAGAATTTAACAGTGTTCTGATCTTTGGATCAAAAGGCAAAGCAAATAAAAATCAACTGAATACATGTTTTCCTAAAGGAGTCAACATTTCTTGTAGAATCTAATGGGATAGAGCCCACTAAATGTATTTTTGGGGACAAGGTCATCTTTGAAGGAATTTTCTGCTGTGTTCTGTAACTGTCAGCAGATAGAAGTCAGTCAGTATTACTTTGATGGTAAAACATTGGTAGTTCAAGACCATTCTTTGTTTTGGGGATAACCAGAGTCTTTCTGTTATCGTCAAAGGTTTAATAATGAGTAAACTTTCCTGGAACCAAGTCCTGAAAGGAAATTAACCTGAGCTTTGCTGGCTTATTTTCCCAAATCATGTGATATAATACTTTAGTAAGGACATTTTTGAAAACAATGTGAGAAGCATTGAGCAGAATCATCTGAAAGGGGTCCCAAGAGCTAAGTATGAGTTGACTGGACAGTCAGGCAGCAGGGAGACCTTCTTCTTTCTCTTCAGGTGGGAAGGGTGACATTGCGTCCTTCCCGTGGCATTAATGAATCCTTTACTCTGCCAGCATCTTATATGCTACAAGGTTTCCAGTTGCTGGGCAGCTAGCCTTCTCAGACAGCTCCTGTAAACAGCTGATACCCACACCCCAACTCCTGGCATCAAGAAGCTGATGTATT
This sequence comes from Macaca mulatta, assembly GCF_049350105.2. Taxonomy (NCBI): domain Eukaryota; kingdom Metazoa; phylum Chordata; class Mammalia; order Primates; family Cercopithecidae; genus Macaca; species Macaca mulatta. The sequence continues at coordinate 181,085,959 of NC_133407.1, read as the reverse complement.
CTTGCTCTGACAAAACTCTTTCTCATTCTGGACCTGTAAGTAAGGAAACCCTCCCCATTCTTAGATTGTAATTCCACATTGCAATACAGGATGAGTTAAGAAATTTTTCCAACACCAGAGACAAGAAGTAGCAACACTGAAGCAATTCTGCTGGCATAAAAGGCAAAGTGAATCTTTGATGCTTTTGGTAAAGTCCCTAGGTGATGTTATTTATAAAACATTTGAAGCATAAGAATTCGATGAATTTCTAGAGCACTTAATTGTGCTATAAAAGGTGAAACTAGCATCATATTATATTTAGGTTGCTGATTATGCAACTTTGATAATTAATTTCTGGAAAAAAACCACTTTGCAATAAAGCAATCTATAATTAAGTAATGTTATATTTAGGCTAGTAATAGGGAACTTTCAAATGGGGAAGAAAGTGGGGAGGATTTTCTTATGTACACAGCAAGTCCACTGCATTCAAACTGTGGCACAATTCCAGTTTTTCCAGCCAGAAGAACCCAGGAACAGATTAGAGAAGAAAGGAAGACATTTGTAAAGACTGGCAACTGAAAGCATTGGCTCAAAGAACCTTCAGCATGTTGGTGTGGGAGTTTTTACAGTTATGGCAAATGATAAATTTCAGGGTCTGGAAGTTTGTCATTTTAAAAACAAGCTCTGGGGCAGAATGTTCTTCTGAAAGACATGCATAATTTTCACTGACATTCTCTTGCAATAGGTTCCCTCTAGTTAGGAAATTTATACGGAGTATAATCTAGTTGCAGCGAGATAAAACTACCTTGTGATGTACCCATTAATATGCCAATGCATATTTGTGTTATTTGAATCTTGGAGTTCAATGACTTCTCAAGTTGAGTCCTTTTCTCTGAGGTCTTTACTGCCCTTCTTAGTGGTTACATTAATGATGACTCATTCCCTTTAAGTGATTATGAGAATGGCAAAGAAAGCGAAGAGGCACAATTTAAAGATCTCTTGATTTCAACAGTATGCAAATAGTTTCATATATAATGGATTCCCTATGTATTGTCCTTGGTTTCCTGTACTCCATGATTTGCTGCCCATTTATTTGTTTTAAAGTAAAATAAAGTGAACAGTGGATACTAAATGCAATTAGATCCTTACAAAATTAAGTTGCACAATGAAGAGAATAAAAATAAACATTTCCAGGCTTATGTTTATGAATTTGGTGAAATAATGTAACTAGAGCAGGGAATTCCTGCCCAATCAAGAAAATTTACAATTGCTTCATGATCCAGCTTTATAGATGGTTAGCATAGTTCAGACTAAAGCATTCACCTTTATCTCTCATGGACAATAAGTGCTAAATGATACAAGGTCCAAATTCGCTTTTTCACAATCCAAATTCACTGAAATATTTGATTACCAAAGCTCCACTTAATTTTGTGTTGATGGGAAACAGAAGAGGAAGATGAAGCTTTTCAGAACAAAAATCCATCTGCCACCAATAACAGCCTTTGTGTTTAAACAGTGGTCGGTGACAACATGACTTTTTCTCTATATATGAGGTTTGTATTTTAGCTTGTTGGGAAGAATGGCATTTAAAAATTAACATATTATCAGAACATGATGCAGTGAAATTAAATTATATGGACTTCGTTAGGAGATAAGAGAAAAATATAATATGTTCAATGTAGGACCTCTCAACCTTGATCACATCCTGTGTATCAAATAGAAATGAATAGATTTTGGTGATATTTAGCTTTGTAGTAATAATGACTGGAAATGTTAACATCAATAACTTATTACTGTATAAACCACATTAGAAAAAAAATCTCTTTGAGACAATATTACTTTGGCTGTTATTCAAATGAGCAGGAACAAATGAAGCATTTATGCAGTGATTTTTTTTCTTACTCAAATCAAGCTAAATTTCATTAAGAAATGATTCCACCAAAATTAGCTTTCTACAATTAAAAATAACTTAGAGTAAAGATAATGTATTTGGCAAAAATACATTCTATTTTCACTTACACATTGTATGAAACAAAAATAAATTTTCTGTTAACGTCCCTTCACTCATAACAGAAGCAAATTACATCTAATTAATGGAAATTTTTTTTTGTTCCAAGAAGTTTCAATGGTCAAACAAGGAAGCAGAAAAGTGAAACCTAAATCAGTTTGGTTAAAAGAAAAAGAAAAAAAGAATTTCCTCCCCATCTATGATGTTCATCCCATATACATTTTTTTTTCCACTATAACTGCAATTTGGCTTTCAGTTGTTTGCAAGTCAATTAGAGAAACTTTGCTATGTTGCTTTAAACCAAATACAGGGACTGAGTGATTCAGTGGATTAAATCAAGGACAGGAAACTGGGTAATTGCAGTACTAATCTCAGCTTTGCCTAATTATCCATGACCTCTTGGCAGTGATAGTGCCCCTTGTGGGTTTGTGAGGAGTGTTCCTGTACCTCCTACCTGTTTTCTAAGAAGCTGTAGCTGCTTAGAAAACAATGAATATCCTTTCCCAATTGGAATATCTGAATTTTATTAAATTATGTTGACACCTTTGTTGTAATCACTTGATTTATATGTGTCGGCCTATTTTTAAACTCTGTATTCTTTTCCTTTGATCTGTATTCCTGCCTTTATGCTAATACCACAGTCTTCATTATCATGTCTTTAAAATCCAATAAATTACCCAATTTTGTTCTTTTTCAAAATTATTTTGCCTATTCTAGGTTTTTATATTTCTAGATGAATTTTAGAATCAACTTGTCAATGTCTGCAAAATAAAAAGCCTGTTGGGATTATGTTTGTGACTGTGTTGAATGTATAGATCAGTTTGGCGAGAATGGCCATCTTAATATTGAGCTGATTAATCCATGAACAAGTTGTATTTTATTTTATTTAGATCTTTACTTTCACTCTGCAATGTTGTGAAGTTTTTATAGTAGGGTTTACAAATACCTTTTATCAAACTGACCCCTAATGTTTTGTATTTTGGATGATGTTGTTTTTAAATTTCAAATTTCAGTTATTTATTGCTGGTCTGTAGAATATAGTTGGTTGGTTTATATTGGACTTCTATATTGTAAACTCTGTATTTGTTAATGTAGTACTTTTTCTGAGACTTTAAAAAAGGATTTTCCTTGTCAATAATCATACTGCCTATGAATAGAAACTTTTTTACTTCTTGGTTTTCAACATGCATACTTTATTTTTTCTTGCCTTATTACATAGATAGGGCCTCCAATACAATAAAATGATGCTTTCGCTTTTGTTCCTAATCTGAAGAGAAAGGAGTTATTCTTCCACTATTAAGTTTCATGTTACTTAATAACCTTTTAGAAAATATTCTTTATTAGACGAGAAAGTTCGTTTCTACTTTTTTTTAACCAGTAGGTTTGAATTTAATCTGATATGGTTGGGCTCTGTGGCCCCACCCAAATCTCACCTTAAATTGTTATTTCTACAATCCCCACGTGTCAAGAGTTGGACCAGGTGGAGGTAATTGAATCCCAGGGGCAGCTCCCCATGCTGTTCTCATTATGTGAGTGAGTTCTCACAAGATCTGATGCTTTTATAAGGGGCTCTCCCGCTTTGGCTGGGCACTTCTCTCTGTTGCCTTGGGAAGAAGATGCCTTGCTTCCCCTTTGCTTTCTGTCATGATTGTCAGTTTCCTGAGACCTCCCCAGCCATGCTGAACTGTGAGTCAATTAAACCTCTTTACTTTAAATTACACAGTCTCGGGCAGTACTTTAGAGTAGTATGAAAATGAACTAATACAAGTCAAATGCTTTTTCCGGATCTTTTGAAATTATCATGTGATATATCTTTATTCTCTAAGTATGACAAATTATATTAAATAATTTTTAAGATGTAAAACCAACTTTGCATTCTTTGTCATGGTGTATTGTCCTTTTTATATATATTGCTGAAATTGATTTTCTACTATTTTTGAGAATTTTTATGTCTTCGTTATGACACAAACGTTTTCTTTTCTTATATTATCTCTTAAAGCTTTGGTATAAGGTAATGTTGACTTCATAAAATGATGTGGGATTTTTCTCTGCCTGTCTTTTAAACAAAAATTTGGGTAAAATCAGTATTATTTTTTTCTTAAGTTTCCTATTTAATCTAAGTTATCAAATGTACTATCATAAAATTGTTCATATTATCTTGTTATCCATTTAATATCTGTAAGAGTGAAAGAGATATCTGTGTTTTTATTCTTGATAATTGGTCATTTGTGGCTTTTCCCTTAACACTGTGAGTTCATCAGTTTTATTATTATTTGCCAAGAACAAACTTTTCACCTTTAAAATTTTCTATTATTTTTGCTTTCTGTTAATTTGAGTTCTGTTCTTATCTTTGTTTCTTTCCTCTCATTTATGAATTTCAATTTTTTTCTAGCATCTTAATATGAAATATTAGATCACTTAAAATCTTTTTATCTAATAGAGGAATTTAAAACTGTAAATTTTCTTCTAAATGCTGATATAGGTGATATGTTTTCATTATCCTTCAGTTCGAAGTTTTCTCTAATTTCCTTTGTAATTTCTGCTTTGGTTTAGGGGTTATTTAGAAGTGTCTAACTTAAGTTCCAAGTAATTTGGAATTGTTTTCTATGTATCTTATTGTTTTGATTAAGTATCTCATTTTAATGGTCAGGGAACATATTTGATGACTTAAGTCTTTTGAAATATATTCAGAAATGTTTTATTGTCCAACATTTGAGTCTTCCTGGTGAGTGTGAGTGTTTGCAGCTCTCCAAAATTCATATGCTGAAATCCTAACTCTTAGTGTGATGGTATTTGGAGGTGGGGCCTTTGGGAGGTGATAATTAGGTTATGAGGACAGAGAGTCCACTAGTGGAATTAGTGCCTTAAAAATAGTTCCCAGAGAGCTCCCTTGCCCCTTCTGCCGTGTGAAGGGAGAAAGAGAAGATGGTGCTCTACGAACTAACAAGTGGGCTCTTGCCAGACACAGAATTTGCTGGCACTTTGATCTTGGACTTCATAGCCTCCATTACTGCCCAAAGTAAATTTCTGTTGCTCATAAGCCACAAAGTCTATGGTAATCAGCTATAGCAGTCCAAACAGACTAAGGCAGTTGTATATTAAGGAATTTATGGCAAAAAAGGTAGTATTTTATATTTACCTCTTTACCATTTATAGTGGTATTCCTTTCTTCCTATTGATTTGAGTTTTTTCCTGGCATTGTTTTCCTTCATTCTGGAGAATATACTTTTATATATATATTTTATATATATTAGAATGTGAAATATGTAAATATAAATATATTCTGAATATATTTTATATAAAATACATTTTCTACATTAATATTTTATTTTACATAATATAAATATTTTACATTTATATATTTTTATATATATTTTGTTTTTGTTTTTGAGGTGGAGTTTTGCTCTTGTTACCCAGGCTGGAGTGCAATTGTCCAATCTTGGCTCACTGCAACCTTTGCCTCCTGGATTCAAATGATCCTCCTGCCTCAGTCTACCAAGTACCTGGGATTACAGCCATGCGCCACCATGCCTGGCTAATTTTTTGTATATAGTAGTGATGGGGTTTCACCATGTTAGTCAGGCTGGTCTCCAACTCCTGACCTCAGGTGATCCACCCACCTCAGGCTCCCAAAGTGCTGGGATTACAGGCATGAGCCACTGTGCCCAGTCCTTTTATATTTCTTATTGTAAAGTCCTGCTGATAATAGATTTAATTTATATTAAAATATATTTATTCCATTACTGTTTCTGAAGGATATTTTCACTGGATACAGAATTCTGAATTGATAGTGCTATTTTTTCCTCTGAGTGTTTAAAAAATATCCTTCTATTATATTTTGATTTTCATATTTCTTTTGAAAAATTAGCTATAATTTGTATCATTGTCAGCTGTCAAGTACATTGGTTTCTCTCTGCATGCAGGTAATGTTTCTCTTTCTCTGTTTTCAAGAGTTTGTATTGGCTTTTTAGTAGTTTGATTATGATGTATGTGGGTATTTTCTTTGTATTCTATTTTGCATTTGCTGAACTTATAGGTCTGTAAGTCAGTGTTTATTTTTTCCATCAAAATTAGGAATAATTTGGTCACTATTTACTCAGACACTTTTTTCTACATTCACAATCTCTTCCACTGCTGGGATTCAAATTACATACCTTCTAGACCATATGTAAATATTACTCAAAGGTAAATATTGCTCTCTTCAGTTTTCTTCAATCTTTTTCTTACTGTTTTTGAGACTAGATAATGTATATCGATCTATTATCAAATTTTCTAAGTCCCTCTTCAAGATCTCCCATCTGCTGATATCAAGGAATTTTTTTTTCAAGTTTCATTTACTTTTCAGTTTTAGAATTTCCATTTGCTCCTTTAATTTTTTGGTTTTAAATTTCCTTTTTGTTGCAAAGGATCCTTTTCAGTATACTAATTCATGTTATATATTTCTGTAATTCTTTGAGCATCTTGTCCTTGAATTCTTAGAAGGTATTTATAATAGCTCCTTCAGCATCTTTGTTAAAGTTGACATTATGCCTAGTACAGGGTTGATTTCTATTAACTGCTTTATTGCATTAGTGTCACATTTTCCTATTTCTTTGAATATCTCACAAATAATTACTGTGTACTGCACATTTTGGATAATGCATTGTAAAGAATATAAATTATTCTGTCTTACTCTAAGTGTCCCAGTGTTCATTCTAGCAAAAAAGGTAATCATTTGTTAAATAACTTGAATTTGTGTAAACATGGTTTTCACTTGGTTAGTGTAGGTATGACAACAGCGTAACATGTTTCCCAGGTCACTGCAACTTGCCAGAATTTAAATTCTTCCAAATTACTTATCTCCTGAAACTTTCAACATGGCTTAGATTTTGGCTTTATTGGGCAGGTCTAGAGTAGTCTGTCTTAAACCTTGCAGTGTCTCAGCTTAATTTCCAGGGTTCTTGAAGTGTTTAAGAGACTGTCTGGGCCAGACTCCATCTTCTAGCAATATTCAGTCTCTTATACCAAGCTCTGAAGCATGCAGCAGCTATTGTCTGTTAAGTTTGATGAGATCTCAGCTTGCACATGTGCAACTCATCCCTTAATGAAAGACTTGCCTGGAACCCCCAAACAGACTTGCCCATCCTCTGTACAGCTTCTTCCTCCTGATGCTCTGAAGCTCCTACTAAGGTGAAGAGGTAAAAATCAGGGTGTAGGGTAGCTGAAGCAGTTGTCATATTCTCTCTGGACTCCAGCTCACTGTGCATTGGTCATGAAACTGTCACTGGGCAGAAAACTAGGGTTATCATAGGACTTACCTCACGGGCTTTCCCTTTCCTCAAGGTTTGCAGTATTGCACTTCATGTTATCCAATCTAAAAATAGTGGCCTCATACATTTTGTCCAGCTTTATAATTTTTTTTTTTTTTTTTTTTGAGACAGAGTCTCGCTCTGTCACCCAGGCTGGAGTGCTGTGGCCGGATCTCAGCTCACTGCAAGCTCCGCCTCCTGGGTTCCCGCCATTCTCCTGCCTCAGCCTCCCGAGTAGCCGGGACTACAGGCACCCGCCACCTCGCCCGGCTAGTTTTTTTTGTATTTTTTAGTAGAGACAGGGTTTCACCGTGTTAGCCAGGATGGTCTCGATCTCCTGACCTCGTGATCCGCCCGTCTCGGCCTCCCAAAGTGCTGGGATTACAGGCTTGAGCCACCGCACCCGGCAAGCTTTATAATTATTAATGTTAGAGGGATTGACTGGTATTAGTTATATCATCATATTTGGATGCAAAATTCTCCTGCTTAATTTTTAAAAAGAGTGTAGTATTCAAGCCGAAATCTCTAAGATATTTTTAAAATCTTGTTTTCCTCGCTCTATTAACTGTGTTTATCTCAGATATGTTATTTTCTCTGTTAAAGTTGTTTTCCTCTTTTGTGGCATTGCTGTTTCTCAAATTTATGATTCTTGATTGGATGCTCATATTAATGAAAATCATAACAAGACACCTATAGCATGGTTAAAATCAGAGGAGAATTAATTTACAAAGATGTGGGAGTAGGGAAATGTCAGGATTATTTTGTTTAGTCTAAACAGAACAAGTCAGTCTCCATAATGATACCTGTAAGACATTAAACATGGGAATTATTGCCTACATTTTCTGCCAGGCATAGCAAAGAAGAATTGGATCAGTATTTATAGACAAGAAGAGAGAGAAAGGGACAGACAGACAGGCAGACAGACATGGAGAGAGACAGAGACAAAGAAAAAGATGAAGAAGATAGAGAGATACAGAGACAGCAAGGTAGAAAAAAAAACCCTCCTGATTGTGTTTAACAGTCTGGCTTTAATTGTTTTAGTATCCATGTATTTCTTGCTATTTGATCATTCAGTGCCATTGCTGGTGTTAACCAACAAATTCTCCTCTTTTCCCTTTAGTTAGTTTAATCTGGTTCCTATCACTAGACAGAAAAAGAATCCTAATGAATACTGCCAAAAAATGATGGAGAAAATGAAAGCTGATTCAAGATAATTTGTTTAATGTAAACAGAGCAACCTACATTTTGCTAGTTAGATTAAAATTTTTAAAGGACTTACACCCCTGGTTCTTACCATTTTACTTAATGGTAAGAAGATTAAGAATGTCTTTTACATTTTTAAATGTTTTCCTATATCCACCAAAAAGGAAATGATATCTAGGTGTTTGTATGATATAAGTCCCACCTTGCCGATTTTGTTTCCTTTGTATTTTTTAGATTTTAGTTAATCAACTTTATTGGAATGAAAGGTATTGTTAGATATGCTAGTTTACCAACTAAGCTTTCACTGGATATTTTACATTATGTGTACTATGGTCCAAGGCTTGGGTTGATTAAAATCTTCAAATGCTTCACATGCTTTAGATACCTATTTTTTACATGACTTCACTAATAGTCTTAGGCAAAATGTCAATGTCTCAGTTATTTTAAAAATATAAATTTTATCACTACTTATGGAATAAAGGAGTTGAGGTGGTTAATGATTACCAAATCCATCACTACTAATAGAACAAAGGACTTGCTATTTTCTTTTCAGGAGTTGAAGGTGGTTAATTATTACATTATCTATCTTCATACAAAATAATTAAAACTTGGAGTAGAAGCTGCCACATAAACCACTGAACAGCTTCCACTGAATTTTGAAAGGAATTATGGTTTTTAACATAAGAAAAGCATAGCCTATTCAAGTTTAACACTTAATAATTAGTTATGTTTAAATAAAAACTTACACAAGTTAAAGCCATAAATGTAATGCTGTGTTCTTTTTACATTTTTATTTATATTGTTTATATTAACAGGATATGGTAATGAGATGAAAGGATGCATTAAACAAGACAGAGCCAAATTTTATAGCTTGGCTAGGGGAAGGAAAACACTAGAGTTTTTAAAATAAGACTTACAATGAATGTTTATGGAACTGGATTCAGGCAAGGCTGTCAAGTAACTGTATGCTTTTAACTCACCAAAGGGAAATAAATAATTTTATCCATCCTGGTGAAAAACTAGCTAATCTGAAAGTATTTTCAAATCATTTATTACTCATGAATTTAATCAGAAAATTGGTATATATTGGGGTTTTTTGGTGGCTAATTTGTGTCTCAGATAGTTTGGGGGGTAAGCAGGGAACTCGAGACTCTACATCAGCAGGGAAACAAGTATGGTTTCAAAACGTTAAGGTTTGGGGGTTATGTGAGAGGTGCAGCTGATAACCCATGTTTCCCAGTGGGATGTCCTCCTTCTCTAAGACATTTTTATTCCTTCCTATTTTGTCACACACTGTTGACCACTGAGAACAAAAGCATCTCTCTGAAAGACATGCATTTAGGAAAAGTCTACGTAAAGCAAGTTCATCCAAGCATATTTTGCTATTTGCTCCCAAGACAATTTTTTCCACTTTGTTTTGATTATCTGGCTTCACTTGCTGTCAGCTTCAGTGCTAGATTTTTGGTTGCCTTGTACAAACCTGTGTGTGTGTGTGTGTGTGTGTGTGTGTGTGTGTGGAAGGTAGTGTCGAGATGAGAAAAGAGTGATTACAGGATAATAAAATACATTTTATTGAAGAGGTATAAAGTGCCAAATCCTAGGGTAGTTTCACAGTTGCTAATACCTTCTCTCATCAGGTCATGACTAACTAAAGCCAGAAAATTTTCCACCTGAGCACAAGCTACCTCATACTCAAGCAACCCTATGTCTTTCTACCATTCACCACAGTCATTCGTTACTGGACCTCATCAGTCTTTACCTTAGTGTGGGTGGACAAAGGCTGCAAATCTGCCTTGCATAGTTGCCTTTCTTTTGGGAGCAACCTTTGAGAATAGGCTTCAATTTAAACCTGGAAACTTCACAGTATGAATCAGTTATGAACGGGATCGTCATCTCTAGTCTTTCTATGTTGTTAGAATTTGGCTTCCATAGTTTTCTGATGTAAGTCTCAGAGGCTTACCAGGGGGTTTAGCAAGACCTTTGATAACTTGTGCTTTTTAAGGGCATTGGAACTACAACTGTTTTTGGTTTTTTTTTTCATTCTTATAAGTGACCACTAGATGCGCTTCCACCCCTATTAGGAGTTAGAAGTAACAAATGAACCAGTCATTAAATGACTCAATGAGCCATTTGGCTCTGAGCTCAAATGACTTGACTATGATTTTTGCAGAAAAGAGGGAGTGAAAACCAGGTTCAGGTCAATAGTTGAAACTTCAAAGGATAATGTCATGGTAAGGCTGGAAGGGATCCTGAAATAGAGGAAGAGGCTCCGAGAGTTTAAACCACATTAGTTCTGAATCATATTATTGGTGCTATTCAGAAAAAGGCCTCTCTCATCTTCGTACTTGTCTATCACAAATTCATTATGGGACAGTCTTGCTTGTAAGACATAATTATCCCTTTTCTTCTTTTGTTTTCCTTCCTTTCTGCATTCTAACAATCAAGGCATGGCCGCTCTTCCTTGACTATGTTTATGTTATTTGTATGAGAGTTATCTCTGTATAACACAAGGCCACGTAGAGGTATTTTCCCTGGGCACTGTTATCCTCTCCTCAAGGGGATCTTGATTGCACCTCAGTTTACCAGCTTGTCTCTCCTAGAAGCATGTGTTATTTATAATCATTCAATAGCATTTTTGATATTCTCCTGTGAGCCTGGCTCTATGCTATGACATGGGGTTATATCAGTGGAGAATATGCCAGAGCTTTTCACCCCTTTCCTTACCACTTAGACATAGCTGGTCTGCTCCCTCACCAAGTAAAACCAACCTGCCTAAGGTATTCAAAAAGGACTATTCTTTTCTTAATTTTTTTCTGTACACTTCTGCAAGCTCTTATTTCCCTTTCTAAATTTTCTAAAGCCCTGGTTCTTTACTTAGCTTTCAATATCTGTGACTGGCACCCTACTCTGTTTGCCAAAACTTCCCAACATTCTCTTTTTCTCTATCAACCTTGCTTTGCACGCTACCTTGATTGTGGTATTACTGGCAATTTCTGGTTAAAATTTTCCTCTGGTTAAAATTTTCCTTCTGGTTGAAATTTTCTCTGTAGGAGAGAGAAAATGAAGAGTGACTATGTGTTTCTCAGAAGAAAGAGAAGGAACCAATATTTGCAATCATTTTATGTCAAACATAGTAATAGGTACCTCCACTTATTTCATTTCATTTTGTAGCAGAAGTATATAAAATATACACTGCGAAGTGAAAGATGCATAAAAAGCATAAAGAGGTAACATAACAGAGAGTGGTTTACACTGTCTGGACAACAAGGGAGGATGGCTAGGTATTCTGTACCCTTGTGGTGAGTGTTAACCTGGTGATACATGAATGTGTGGGTATAGAGTGCCTACTTGTCTTCTGATACTCCAGTACATTCCACACATGCAAGCCAGAGAATATCAACCCTCAGTGACCTCCCACTAGACTTAGTCTCTCACATTTTTCTAATGGTGGATAGGGATATAGATTTGGCGTATCCTTCCAAAATTATTTCTGGCCACCCTTCATCCACTTACTTCACTCCAACCATATTGGCCTTCTGGATTCTCAAAACTACCAGGTGTTTTTCAGCCTGCAAGTCTTTACACATGCCTCTGTTCAGGGTGTCCTCCCCTCACCCTTCCTCAAAGGAATAGGTGCACTCATGAAACAGCGCTTATGCATCAGACTCATGATCAGATTAGAGGCATTTCAAACAAGTTCTGTTCATCAAGTATAAGAAAATCTTACCTAACAACCTGACTTAGTGAGCAGTTTCATTTCCCAAATGCTTATTTGTGAAATTGAGAACTTCGGTGTTCCTCAGAAACATGAGCAAGTGAAAAGGTTGAGTTTGCCTAGGGAGTAGATTTGCTTATTGTTGTGCTATCCATGTTGGTCTTAGCTTATCTTTGACTTATTATACATGAAAAAGTTTCCTTTCTTACGTTATAAACATTGGTTATGTAACTGGATATGGACTTTGAGTTTCTGATCTCTGACTACTATTGCCATATTTTGTGTAATTGTTAGCTGTTATCAAATAAACAAACAATGAGTTAATCACATTTACTGTAACAGAAGTTAATATAGGGCTACCACCTGTCTGCTTCCCCCTGGAGAGTCTGAATTTTGGAGATCATTTTACTCTCCAGGAGGATTTGCTTTAGTTATAGCTGTTTCTCATTTTGTGTAATTTTTTCTCCATTCCAGTTTGAAAAAGGGAGTGGCTATTATTGGCTAAATGCTCATCTTGGGATGGAGGTTGGAAAAGTAAGAAGATAATTAACGCAGCAAGAAGCAGTCTTCTCTGTCTACCACCCTCTGCCCCACGATCTTGGCAGAATGGGAAGCTATCCATCAGACGAATCTGATGGGACAAAGTGAGTGGATACTTGATGACTCCTGTGGGAGTCTGGGATTTGTCAAGACTGCTCTTCAGAGCTTAAGGATGGGTGAAAGCATGTGGGCTGAACTGGATGATCAAACAGAAATGGAAAATCCTTTGGGGCAGGCTAGGTGAAGATCTTAAGCTGAGCCATACTCAAAGCATCCTAGAATCCATAGCCCTTCAGTACAGACTCTCACCCTTCCATCTCTCTCATTAGTCCTAAAAAATATTAAAAGCAACCATAAACTCATAAAGGAGTAAGAAGACTTTTAAGAATTTAGGGCTTTGTATGTGTGTGTATATTGGAAGAGAGGGTGTTATTCTTTTGCAAGACATCATAAAACAAAAATCTGTTATTGAAATAGCATAAATGACATATTCTAATAAAATCAGGAAGGTTATTATCTCATAATCAGGAAGTAAATATTTAGGTTCATTATGCAGCATTTTGAGAAAGGTTGCATTGTATTTAAAAGAGTCTGAGGACATCAGTCTTCACTGGGTGATACTTGAAAAAGAAAGTGGACTAATGGGAAATACAAATGTTGTGGTGTCTATTATGAAACAGAGCAAGAAACCCACTGAAGGAGCACAAAGAAATCACTCTCATTAGGCCAAAAGTGAACTTTAGTAGGAAGTAAATTACCAAAAGTGTTGTTGTCCAGTAAGACTATATCTGAGGAAAATCAAGTTACCTTACCCAAATTCATTTCTTATAATATCCAGCTCTGCCTTCATGATTCTTATTTCCTGATAAATCTCTTCTGTATGGGTGCATCCAGTATTAAAAGAAAACAATTCAGAATCAACTTGCACAAATGTGCACTTACTTGAGACCAGCAATATTGACCATCGGATAGCTTGGAAGCATACAAATATAATGAATAAGTAGGAGAGCTACTGTGTTGTGAATGGGTGCATTTGCTAGAAATCAGCAATCTAAATTTTCTATTTCCAGCTGAAACTGTGGATGGCAAATCGAGATCAAGGCAGAAAATAGCTGAGAAAGGAATTACTATGAATATTTGATAAAAACGAATCAGATGAGCCCTTTGTTTTTTGGATGACTGCATCACAATAAAATAAACTATTGCCTATGTCATTGTTTACTATCCTGTGTGATACTAAAAATTACCAGGAAAGCGTGTTAAAAATACATATTATTGGGATGAAACCAACTTTTGGATCAAATTTTCCATGAAAAATATTGAGTGTATAATCTTCATAGGAGCCACCCTGTTGTTGACTGTAAGAGAGATGAACATGTAGCTTGAAGGAAAAACATGAATGACTTACATGGTTACAAAACAGAGTAAGAGGAATACTTCAGTGTATATTTAGCAGAAAATGCCTATTATCATAAATTGAGTTTGAATTTTATCTCAACCATTTGCTGCCTGGATTGACTTCTACTACTTACTTTACTCTTCACTAAAACATTCATTTTTTATATAATTTTCCAAATAATGTTCATATTTACCAAATGTTATGTAGCTTCACACACATGTTAAATCTCATGCTCCTCTATCTGAATTCAGCTTTTTTACAAAGAGTTTTTTGGTTACTCCAGCTTTGTACTATGAAATCATGGTTTTCAGGATCATAAAAATATAAGATTATATGGGAATCTTAGAAATTATGAAGGCTAGTAGTTCTTAAATGTGGCTTGTTAAAAATCACAAATGCCAAACTTACTGTATTATACTCTGGGGATGGATTGATGCCATATACCTTTTACAGCTTCTCAAGCTGATTTTGATGCAAACAATGAAAATCATTGTTCATTCTACAGAAAGATACCTTTGTTCTAGAGAAATTCAGCAACTTAGCCAAGTTCACAGAGATGATTCAGACAAATGAGAACTAAAATAGAGAATTTTGGACCCTCATGTCAATTTTCTTTCTGAAACATCAAGAAAGATAAGTTAAAATACAATTTTTCTTCATTGTGAATGTACTAAATGCCATTGAATTTAATACTTTAAAGTGATTAGTTTACATTAGACAAATTTTACCCAATTAAAAACTAATTTAAAGCCGGGCATGGTGACCCAAGCCTGTAATCCCAGCACTTTGGGAGGCTGAGGCAAGGGAATCACAAGGTCAGGAGTTCAAGACCAGCCTGGCCAATATGATGAAACTCCATCTCTACTAAAATTACAAAAAATTAGCCGGGCATGGTGGTGGGTGCCTGTAGTCCCAGTTACTTGGGAGGCTGAGGCAGGAGAATCATTTGAACCCGGGAGGCAGAGGTTGCAGTGAGCCAAGATCGAGCCACTGTATTCCAACCCAGGTGACAGAGTGAGACTCCGTCTCAAAAATAAATAAAATAAAATAAAATAAAAACTAATTTAAAAACATACAAAAAAACACCACTTTTATTTCACTATTATGTAGACAAGTTAATTTTCTAAATAACATTGTAGAATGGGAACCACATGTTATGTCTGGCTAGTGCAACAGCCAACAGAGAAATCATTGATATAGATCATTCAAGCTCCTAAATCAGCTCTCTGGTCTGTAAAATTAGGGAATGAGGATAATAATGCTTTGTTGTTGAACAAATGTGAATCTGTGAAAGAGGATATATATAGTTTGCCTGGTACACAGTGGTTGGTCACTGCTAGTTTGACTTCGGGATGAATACAATATATCATATGCTTTTCTCTCCTCTCACCTTGGTCACCACAGTGTCTTCCAGTAGTAGGTGGCAAGTAACTTACTTATCAACTTGTCTATTGACTAATAAGACCACATAGATATCACCCTCTTATCAGGTGAAAATGAATTTCCTTGAAATCTCACTTTATAAGATAGCTAAGTAAATTCCATTCACTCCATATGTGAATGTTCTGCTTTTCTGATTAGGTTACAAGTTGTAAGGGCAGGACTCATTTTTGGGGTAATTATAGCTTTAAACACACTAGATGGCTATTATACAGTAGCCATATCCAATGCATATAATAAATAATTAATTGAACAAATAAATAAATAAAAATTACAGCCCATAAAAGCTCCTCATTAACTTTCCCAGTACTAGCCTACCTCTTGCAATTAATTTTAAATTTTCTTGTTTCTCCTTTATTAAGTAAGCTGAAATGAAATAGAAATGATATAATTGTTTTTGCTTTCTCACTTGGAGAAATACTCATGCAATCTCAGTCCTCAGAGCATACAGAAAATGAGACTAGATGAGCTCCATTTGATAGACAAATAACAGAATTCTGAACAATAATGGAATCACATTTATTCCAGTGAATATATGTATACCCATTCCATTGCAGAAAATATTATAATTCCCGTAAATTTAAAAAAATAAAAGACATTTATTTTGCCATTACAGAAGTATTCCAGAGGAAAAATTAGGATTTACTCCTCTTTTGTAACCACTATTATGTGAGGCTTCCTCAATAGTAAGCCTACCTCCTTTTAGTGAAGAACAGTGCATACGAGCATCCCTGCTGTAGGGTCATATCTTGAAGATAACTTTTGTCTTCCATACCCAAATTCCTAGTGTTATACAGTCCAAGGATGAGATATGGGAACCCAGACATGAAGTTGTCAGTGTGTCTCACAGGAAAAGTATTAAGCGAATGATTTTGTCTATTCTATGGAGGCCAACTGATGTAATCTTTAGAAAAAATAGACATGATGTGGTATGATTTGAGGGACTTAGCAAACCTTAAGGATATGTGGTAGTGACAGTGGACAATGTTTCTCAGAGACACCTTTCCTCAGTACTAGTTTTGTGAGCTCTCCTACAGAAAGATGTGGGTCCACAGGCCACGGATGCACTCTACCCCAGTCCTAACTCTATTGTTAGAGCATGAATTATCCATGCAGGAATATATCTTTCAAGTACAATGTTTTGGATTCCTGAGAGCTTTAAATACAATTCAATCATTATTATTTTTCTAATCCAGAAATCAGTAGAGTGAATAATGGCCCACAAAATTCATCTAAAGGGATCTTGACTTGATTAAAATGAATCACCCAGGTTCATATAAATATCTTGCACATAATTTCATTTTGAATTGGCAATGTGGCAATGTAGTGCAAAGAGAACTGGATTGGAAGTCAGGAAAGCTGATTAAGGCAGGAATCTTCTTCAATGAAGTGTGTGAACATAGCAAAATTAAATACTTTCTGAACCCCAGCTTTCCTTATATTTATAGTGAAAGAATTAGAAAACACAAGGTCCATTATACCTCCATGTGAACGTTCAGTCTAGCTCTTAAATTTATAATTTATTTGACATTTCTGGGCTCGCTCAGAAAAGAGATTTTGTCTCACTATCCTTGGGATGAAAATAGGATACTTTCTTTTCTTTCATCTCTCCATTTGTCAGAGACATTTAAAAAAAATCATTTCTCTCCTCTTTTTTTTTTTTTTTAATTTTTTTTTTTATTTTTTTGAGACAGAGCCTCGCTCTATCGCCCAGGCTGGAGTGCAGTGGTGCCGTCTCGGCTCACTGCAAGCTTCGCCTCCTGAGTTCACGCCATTCTCTTGCCTCAGCCTCCCGAGTAGCTGGGACTGCAGGTGCCTGCCACCACGCCCGGCTAATTTACTCTCCTCTTAATGTTCTGTCTTAGTCTAGGCCACACTGTGGACAGAACACATTGTCAGTTAGGGAACCGTGATTGGCTACACTCACCCTCTCTCTAAGCTGGTTTGCTAAAGGAAAGGCTTTGTCTCAAAATGAATGGCTAACAATATGGTAGGTTTATTAAAAAAAAAAAATCAGCAAGTTCATATAAACATTGCGGTACTCAATGAAAGACGTGCTGAGAAGGTAACAACATGTGATGAATGGGTAAATTTTCTAGAATCTGGCAAGCCTTTGAACATAGCTCTCCCTGGTGGAGACTGCCTGAGCCAACTTGACCTTGTTTTTCCTCATGGTTGGCAGTTGTAGAGTGCAGTGGAACAATCAGTTCCTTGGTTATCCTCCAAGGTGAGCAAGGTCAGTTTTAAACAGCTTTGCTGTCAGGGAGCCTCATATTTTACCTTAGTCTCCTAACCTCACAAATCTTGAGGCTGGCAATGAAGTCAGTGAGCCCTCTGCAGCCTGATTCCCCACCGTGACTTCTCTCTTTTTACAAACAATGCCTCATCTTGGTTCTGCACACCTGCACAGGTTTTGAGGGAGTGGGACTGCAATTAGTCAAAGCAGCCATAATTCAACTGTGATAAAGTATTTGCTTTCACCAGAGTCCTTTTTGTACAGTCTCATATTAAGCCCCACCACAGGAAAATTGCCCTTGAATGTTTGGTCCTTCATCAGCATTAAACCACAGAGCTGACTTTGAATGTTGTCAAATAATTGTCATAGGACAGGGTGAGATTACACAATCTTTTGCTTATTAGCATTTCATTTAGAACATTACCATATCAAATTGGCTTAATTCTCTTCAGGGTATAAATATTTAAATTTTACAAATTCCTGTTATGTTCCTTGCCCCTATTTTGTTCTTCCCACAAGAATAAATAAATAAATAAACATGATCCTGAGTGTATGTTAATCTCACTTAAGGCAAGAAGGAGCCTGAAGATGAATAGTTCGTGAAATGACAGATGTCCTAGGAAAGAAAACATCTCCAAAATAAGACCATTTTACTCCCATTTCTTTGAGTGACATGGACGTTTCCAACTAAATTTATATTCAGCATTTTATTTCATGTAAGCAAGCTAGTGATATTGTTTGCAAATACCTCCTTGTTAATGTGGAGTGAGGTTCCTTGAAAATGCAGCAGAACCTTTTTTTGGGTGTGCCCTGATGATCCTCATCTGCTCCCTACAGTGTCATTGACTTCTCTAGATTGTTATCAGGAAATTAGACACTCCATTGAAACAATCCTGGGAAAAGAATTCAAGAATCTGGTTTCTATTTTTGCTTCTGCTCCTAGAACATTGGACCAGCAGTGCTGTAAAGGACCTGTGTTTGTATGGATGGGACATTGCATAGACCAACTTAGCAAGACTGATTGATGGCTCAAGTTCTCTGAAGTATAATTAGTGGCCAGAGGTTGGACTAGAAGGAAGAGAATAAGCAGTTTGTTTGTCCAGGTTTTGATTTGCCTGACGAGGTGTGTCCATTTTCTCATGGTTAACACCTGCATCAATAGCATGGAGAAGTGACTAAATATTAAAGATTTGAAGAAAACATTTCATAACCTATGAAGAATTTTACAAACTCTTGGATAGATGAGGCATTGTGGCATTCCACATCTAATGCTATGAGTTGTTTTCCTGTTTCCTTTTTGCATGCAGCCATATAATAAATAGAACTGAGCTGTGTGGTGACCCATGGGATAATTATAAATATAGTAATGGTTGTCTTTGGTTTATCTGACAGACAAAATATGGAGAAATGTGGTTATTGTACTGTAGTAAAATTGTTCTCTGCTTAGGGGCTGAATGAGACCTACAAACACCTTTGAGTATGGCTTTACCCGAAAGGTGTGATCATTCATCATTCTTTTTTTTTCTTTTCTTTTTTTTTTTCTTTTCTTTTTTTTTTTTTGAGATGAAGTCTCGCACTGTTGTCCAGGCTGGAGTGCAATGGCGTGATCTCAGCTCGCTGCAACCTCTGCCTCCCAGGTTCACGTGATTCTCCTGCTTCAGCCTCCCGAGTAGCTGGGATTACAGGTGCACACCCCCACACCTGGCTAATTTTTTGTGTTTTTAATCGAGACGAGGTTTTACCATGTTGGCCAGACTGGTCTCGAACTCCTGATCTTCTGATCCGCGTGCCTCGGCCTCCCAAAGTGCTGGGATTACAGGCATGAGCCACTGCACCTGGCCAAGGTGTAATTATTCTTATTGTGAATCTACTGGAAAATCTACATCTGTTACAAATAAGACAAGGGGTCCACCCAAGGTGTGCTTAGAATTTGAATCTGTCTGCCTTTGTCTTGATTAAAAATATATCATGATATTCAGGATAGAAAATTTATACTTTAGGTGGAGGCCTTATCTCTCTCCAAACTTTTCCACAATGACTTTGAAGTATTTCTCAAAATGCAGTTCTTATGTCAATCATCTATGATGACTAGTTCCCTGTAGCCTTCTGGATAAAAATCTAAAGTATTAATCATGGCACCTTTGGCCTCAGACTATCTCTTTAATGTCATCTCTTTTCTCTGGCCCTCTCATGCATTATTTTCTGGTTACATTGAACTGTCTGTTGTACCTTGGCTACTACATTTCTCATCTCCTTGTATTTGGATTTGTGATTCCTACACCCTGTAAACCCTTTTTACAAATTAGCTTGAATAACTCTTATTCATTTTCTAGAATGCAATTACTCCTTCAAGGAAACTCCCTTAATTTTACATCAATGTCCTAACTCCAACTGAGATTTTCGTTCCTCCTGGATATTCTTTGTTCATTTAACTATCACCCACTACACTATAAATTCCTTGTTCCTAGGAATGTTATCTTTTATTTATCAATCTATAGTGCTTAGCTGTGTCTGATATATAGTAAGCTTCAGTCAGTGTTTGTTAAATGAGTAAGTGGGATAAGTCAGGAGTGAGGGATCTAGGAAAGGTGTCTTTGAAGTTGGCCAGCCCTTTGGAACCAGAGTAGATATCTTAGTCATTGAATAACAGATCGTTTTTGTCTTTCACTATATTTGCTGCTTTTTCTTTACCTTGGTATTTAATAAAGTCTCTTTTAAGGTTCCAGCCTCCCTAAACTGTGCTAAGAGAAACATAGAAGAGACTTTGTTTGTGCTTTAGATAGAGCAAAGAAAGGGCACACCATCCTTCCTGAGGCCAGCAAGATGGTAGCAGCAATATCTGAAATGTGAGAATCTCAAGAGGAAAGCAAGGACTTCCAAGGAGAGTGGAAGAACTACGGGGTCAATCATTTTTCCAGAAATAAAAAAAGCCTGGAGGTTTGAGGTTTTGTTTTAACAAGGAAAATCCCATTTTCTTCCAGTGCCTTTCCACTGTCTCCTTTTAGCCATATTCTCCTCACTTTGCCAGGCTGTCCACGTCCTTTATGCTGTCCTCTGCTTTCTCAAGAACCCCCACAGAGTTGCTACAACCTTTTCTGGATTCCTACACCTGCTATGGTTGGGAGCCTTTCCCAGACAGCAGTCACCTAAACAGGACATTTACCCTTACAGGTTCTGAGTGTTTATGAGTGAATGTACCTTGCTAAATAGGAGTAGGTTTCACTCCAAAACTTGTGGCTTAATACAGCAATCATTTTGTTATCTCCCATGTTTCCATGGGTTTACTGTGTTCAGCTGGCTATTATTCTGCTGCTCTTGCTTGTGGTTTCTCATGTGGTTGCAGTCAGACGATGACTATTTCCTCATCTGCAGGCTGCTGTTACGACCTGGAGGCCTGTGTGAGATATTGGGAGCACTGAACCTCCCTCCTTCTCCATGTAGTCTCAGGACTTCTCTATAATGATGTTTTAATGATGTTTCTTTGTGATAGCTGGACCAAGGAAGAATACTTTTTTCTTTTTCTTTTTTTGTTTGTTTTTCTTTTTTTTCTGAGATAGCATCTTGCTCTGTTGCCCAGGCTGGAGTGCAATGACACAATCTCGGCTCACTGCAACCTCCACCTCCAGGGCTCAAGTGATTCTCCTGCCTCAGCCTCCTGAGTAGCTGGGATTACAGGCATGCACCACCATGCCTGGCTAATTTTTGTATTTTTAGTAGAGACGGGGTTTCACCATGTTGGCCAGTCTGGTCTTGAACTCCTGACCTCAGGTGATCCTCCCACCTTGGCCTCCCTAATTGTTGAGTTTACAGGCGTGAGCCATTGCACCCAGCAGGAGGAAGACTTCTTATGTGGCCACTCAGAGTTCCCAAAACCAAGCAAACGGAGGCAGAGGCTACCAGCCCTATTAAAATCTAGGTCCAGAGGGTCACTATGTCACTCCTAGTATGTACTATTGTTCATGGAAGTCACAGGGAAGACAGATTTATTGTGGGAGGGGACTACACAAAATTATGAATGCCCGAAGGCATGGTTCATTGGGGACATCTTTTAAAACTAGCTAACTTGTTATCATAGGACACTTACATTTTAATAAACAATCAATAGTTTTTTTTCTTAAATAATTTTAAGCACCAAGATTGTGTGTTCCTTCCTTTCTGCGAAACTTTCTTCCTTTTAGCTTTCTAATCAAGTTGTCTATCACTTTGACTCACCATTCTCTCCATCACTTCTACTTCCTTAGTACTTGTCTCCATCACTTTCCTTGGTTCTGGTTCCTTTGCTTTTCTCCCCCAAAACTGGCAAGACTCAACACCCAGGTCTTGTCACTCTCTCTTACTAAGCTTCCATTGTGTCTTCCCCATAGAGTTAAACTCATTACAGTTCTTTTATGAGTTCTCCTTGACCTTCTTCACTGAGTCCACCTCCCACCACTCCTTCTGTGTGTCCTAAGCTCTAGTCATTTTGAACATTAACACTTTCTTGAGTAAGATGTGTTCCTTCATATCTTACATTGTTCCAGATACTATTTCTTCTGACAAGAAGGAAGAAACATGTTTCTAAACCCTTTAGTGTTCTCTAGTCCACTCTTGGAACAAGTTGGAAGAATATTCCTCTCCTTCAGCTTCCTCTGCATGATTGATTTCTCTTTCTTCTTCCTTTTCATAGCACTTTTGATATAGAATTTATTTTATTGCATTGTAAACACTTCAGAGTGTCTCTCTTTCCAGAGATGTCTTATTCTTCTCTGTGTCTTCTTGTTACAGTGTTTCACAGTGTCTAAAATATGGATATTACAATCATATTGAATTGGCTGGCCGAATTATTTTATTCTTTTTTTCCTTCCTCAACTACTACCTCTATGTTAGTGTACATATTTTTCTATGATCCTTTAGCTATGAAATAATATTTCATACTGCCTATTGGGATTTATACTTAGTCTCCTGTGGTCACCTGAAAAGTAGCATTTGTAGAGCTACATTTACTGTCTTTCCCTCCCAAATTTCATAATCTCTTTCAGTGAAACCACCATTATCCCAGTTAACAAGACTAACTTTTCTCCCTTCATTCATCCAAATCAGTCAGTCTTAGATTTTACGCATTTTTTTCTTTTGACATTACTCTCATATTTACTTTTGTGAATATATCCTTACTGCCATCCTTTTAGCCCAGACCTTCTTCTCATGCGTGAATGATCACCTTGCTGTTTGTCTTGTTTTCCTCTCTAATCCGTTCCTCTCTCATGGCTAGGCTGATATTTCTTCTTCTTTTTTTTTTGGATGGAGTCTCACTCTGTTGCCCAGGCTGGAGGGCAGTGGCGTGATCTTGGCTCACTGCAACCTTCGCCTCACAGATTCAAGTGATTCCCCTGCCTCAGCCTCCGGAGTAGCTGGAATTACAGGTACCTGCCACCATGCCCAACTAATTTTTTGTATTTTTAGTAGAGTCCAGGTTGGTCTCTAACTCCTGGCCTTAGGTGATTTGGCTGCCTTGGCCTCTAAAGTGCTGGGATTACAGGTTGTGAGCCACCCGGCATAGGCTGATTTTTCTAAAACAACTCTTTGACAGTGTTGCTCTGGTGCTCCTAGAAATGGTGTTGGCTGTCAAATTAAATCTGCTCTTCCGCTTGCTTCTCACTGCCTTCCACAATCAAACCCCACTCTGCCAATCTTTCTCTTTCCCCCTTTTAAGTAGCATCCACCCACATCACCTTTCCTCATTGATTCAGGCTTAAATGAACACTTGTGCAATCCCAGTTACAAGGTCTATCTGTCTAGAAGGTTCTCCTCTTGCCCCTTTCCCCTTCTCACATATCAATATCCTTCCCATCCTTCCAGGATATGTTCAAGTTTGAATCATCTATTATTTTTCTTTCAACTTCCTTCTGCCTTCTCTGCTCTCTTTCATCTCTGAGCGCTGAATGCAGAAATATTATGTCAGAACCGCGTGTTTACTGTGCTCTAACAACATATGTGCTTCTTGAGGTTAGAAATTATGGTTTATCTTCTGCAGTAATTCTCACAGTGTCATAATGCCCAGCACAATGCTGTGTAGTAGATAACCATGTAACATTGGTGGGTAAATTACATGAACTTGTAGTGGCGGCATTTTCTGGGTCATCATCTATAGGCCAGTGGGATGACATTTTCTCAAGATAATTTTAAAAAGCAAGGAAAAAGAAGGCTTCTCATTTATAATTTACAGATCAGATATCCCCTATCTTGTCCCTGGATGGTAGAACTGGATATTGTAAAATAATAGTAGTTAGTATTTGAATGGCATTTAACTGTTTATAAAGCACCTTCACTTATATTTGCTTATTCATAATTCTGTAAGTTCTTCCAAAATTACCATACACCTTGAGGCTGGTGGTGTGATGTGTGAAGATGAGAGAGAAGTGAGGGTGGAGGATTTGGATTTGCAAAAATATTTGATAGTGTATTGTTTTTTATTGGTCTCAAGGAGGTCTATTTCTAGGAGTATTGAGAAAGATATATATGTATATATCTTTACCCATTTACTAGAAAATGGGTTTACTTCTCTAATGTTTTAGCAATAAGGAGAATTCCAGATATACAGCAAATAAATCTGAATGTTAGCCCTCAGGAGTTGCTGATAGCAAAAGACTGAAGATCCTATATTTCTATATTCGGATCATACTACTGAGGGATTTCAAGCTTCTCTTTCTCAAGCCAGCTTTTATGGTTTAATAGTTTTTCTGTTATGAAAATAAAGCAGATGACACAAAATTTCAGAGAAAGACAGCAAAAGTAAGAGCCAAAGAAAAGAAGGAGTGGAAGTGAAAAACACATCAGTGAAAAAAATGGAGAGCTGACACTTTGGCACCGAAATGTTAATGCTTATTTTTAAGATTATATCGCCACCTAGTAAACCAGTTCAGAAATACATCCACGGAAAACGACAGCTTGTCTGGTGCTGAGCTCTAATCCTCTGGTTAGCAATTCCTGGGAGCACCTTTTCTTCTAAACATCTGCACACACAAGTGTGCTACCTGCGCACGCTTTTAGAGTTCTCATTGCTCAAGCTCAGCCCACGTTCTCCTGTTCATTTAGAGCAATGTGACGGAAAAGTCAACAGCACACATTTTAGAAATGAAAACAAGCCAAGGATGTCTATCAAGGAACCTGTTACCTACTCTTGAAAAATGATTAGTTAAAACCATATATATTATCATTTGCCAGTTCCGAATAATTTAATTCTGGGCTTTTCATTAAAGAAAATATTTTGCATTTTCTACTTTCATTTCTGTATAGAACAGAAGTGGTCTGTTCATGGTCTTTTTGGTTAGGAAGCATTGGAACTATGGAATTAAAAACACTAAACACTGCTTAAAAATTTTCTTGTCTTTAGTTTTTCTGTTATTGCAAACAATCTTTTATTTCTTCTGCAGTGTTTGTTCGCACTGAATGCTTTATGCTTGATCACCCACCCTGATTCTGTTTTTGTATAAAAAGCTTGTTAGCTTGATAAAACACTGCACAGGGTTTTAGTTTGTTATTTAATAGATGATTACCTGGGTGGCATCCTGACTATAGCCCTTGCTAGTGCCAATTTTTAAATCTGTGAGACAGGGATAACAACAGTGCATATATCACTGAGCATTTGGGAAAAATAAATTAAGCAGCAAGTGCTCAAAAGTGTTAATAATAATAAAAATTATTAATAATAAAAATAGATTAATTAGAAATGGTAGAAATGAAGGATAGAGATTGATTTCATCTTGCTCAGTAGATTAAAATGGCACAGGGGATCAAAATGTTTTAACCAAACACATAGACAAAGAAGGCATATATTCTGAGACTAGAAAATCATTCATTCTTAAAAATTCAGGTGATTAAATTTTAAAAATTTATTCAATTGTAATCATATTTTTAAATGATTGAATTTGAATACTTAAAAACCTTGAAAATATACCTGCATTCTTTTTTCTATGCTATCTTTTTTTTTAAAGAAATCTATCCTCACTTCAGCCTTCCAAATAATGTCTCCATTTTATTTTGAGGACTGTTTAGAATATTTTGATTAAAGAAATTAGCCAAGAGTTTAGGGTATGAAGTTGGGGAGGGGAGATTTTTGTTATGAGAACCTTTTTCATGGGGGCTATCAGGCATAAAATAGCAATTTTGTTTAACCCAGACGTGGCAGATTCTGCTATTTATCCCAGAATAACGACTGGTTTTCTTTTTCCCTTAAGGTAATAGGACTTTTTGTTGGTACATAACTATATAGCCAAATATGCCCTAGCTTCTTAAGTGTGGCATCGACTGTGTGATTTGTGCTAACTTTGGTGCCATGCCTTTATGAAGAACATGCATTTTCTTCTCCCTTTGTCTTTTTCTACCTTTCTGCTGGCTGGAATGTGGATATGATGATGAGAATGGAACGGCCACTGGACCAAGAGAAGAAAGCTACGTTTTAAAGAGAAATAGAGCAACAAGATAAAAGAAGCCTGATTTCCCATCACTTCTGATGTGCCATAACAGCCCTGGAATGCCTATGCAGACCTTACATGGGAAATAAGCCAATGCCTATCTGACTTAAGCTTAAATTTTTTATTTTTAGTTTCTTTATTGCAGTAGCCTAAACTGTACTACAACTAATTCTAATAGTCTACAAAGAGTAACAAGCCCTAGAAATATGAATGTAAAATTATAGATTTTAAGTTTGGTGTCTGCACCCTGCAAGGCTCTGCTTCCCAACGAGTAGTCATTCATTTGATATTGGACTTTTATCAAAGAAAAGAGACTTTTCATGTATACCAGAAAAGGTCCTCTTAATAGGTGGTAGGAGGATTCTATTGTGTGTGGCTATCAAAGCAGTATCCTGTTTTCTTTAAAAAAAAAAAAAAATGGAGAGGCTACGAAGAAATTAACTCAGGATAGAAGGTGGCTTGTCTGGTTATCTGGCATCCAAGCTTCTTGCAGAACAAAAAAACAAGTGCGGATGATAATGACAGGGAAAGAGGAGGGCCCTGGACCTGAGCACAGTGTGCTGCAGGAAGCATGGGAAAGTCCATAGGTGGTTGAACAGATCAAAGCAGCCCTTGGAGAGAAGATAAAAACATTAATTGGAATTTATTAAGATATTTGCTACCTACATTACAATGTCCTATTTTCTATATCCTCTAATAATAGCTAATGATTATTGAGCACTTTCTATGTGCCAGATACTATTCTAGGGTTTTACATCTGTAATAATGTAATCTTTACAGAAACTCTCTGAGGTGGTGCTAGTATTTTTATTTATGTTTTCCAGATAAATAAATTGGAGCGTCAAGGGGTGAAATTACTTAGTAAAAGTCATCCTTGTTAGTAAGTTTGGCATTTGAACTCAAGCATTTTGCCCTAACCAATATGCTCTACTATCTTTATATAATGTTTACTAAATTCTCCGTTGCTGGCCATTATCTTCAGACAAGCGGATTTGGGTTACACGGGAGCTTCAGAAAGAGGACATAACTGAAGACATCGTTATATTTAGTAAATCAATATACATTATCATACTAAAGGCTTCCTAGTAAATAAATCTGTTTAACTGTTTAATTCAGAATTTCCCAAATGTACTTGATCACAGAACTGATGTATTGAGCACCGACTATTGCCACTCCAAGAGGCTAGTGTTTCACTGAACATACTTCTCAAATTCTTGGGGAGAAAAATATATTGACCTGGGTGTCAGGGGGCCCACATCTGGGTTCTGATTTGGTACCTTTTTGTTTATATAGCTTTGGGCAAGTCACTGTAGATTTCTGGGATTTCACTTAGTTTTATTCTTTTCTTTTCTTTATTTTTAGTTTTTTGAGACAAGGTCTTACTTTGTTGCTCAAGCTGGAGTGCAGTAGTGCAATTATAGCTCGCTGCAGCCTCACTCTCCTGGGCCTAAGTAATCCTCTCAATTTAGCCTCCTGAGTAGCTAGGACTATGGGCATGGATCACCACACCTGGCTAATTTTTATTATTTTTTGTAGAGCTGAGATCTTGCTATGTTGCCCAGGCTGGTCTTCAACTCCTGGCCTCAAGTGATCCTCCTGTCTCAGCCTCCCAAAGTACTAGGATTAGAGGTGTGAGCCATGTCTAGCTAGATACTTGATCTAGTAAAACAGTGTCTAAGTTGATGCAGTGACCAGTGACATGTGAACTTTAAGGACCAGGCTTGTATTTGGAAAAAGTGAAAGCAGAGATACAGCTATAAAAAAATCCAGATAATTAAATCCAGTTCTAAGCAAAAAGAGAAGAAATAGAGCCAGGGAAATTTTGTATTGAGAGATTTTCCTTAAGCATTTGAGTACTGGCATCAAAGAATATGTATGATAGATGATCCATAACTATTTGTTTGGGCTCTGACTTTAGCCTTCGTAGACATGGGGACATCACTGATTTCCATGCTACCTCAGATGCCTACCGGTATCTTTCTCCAATTTGTGACCCACAATATCCAACCAGTTATTTCCCATCCATCTTGTTCATGTAGTACCTTGACCAAATTGTAAAGGAATAACTCAAGCAGATTAGACAGTTGATCTTTAGCCAGGTGAATAAGACAGAAGAAGATATTTCAGGCAGAGAAAGTAGCACATGCAAAGACTCAAGTGTAAGAAAGTGTTAGATAGGTTCAGTAATCTTGGGTTAGTGCAGACTGGTGGAATGTGCATTCATGGGATTTTTGTAGGATGAAGAAGGGAGATAGAAGTGACTGGAAATGTAAGCTCGGTTTGGGTGGTGGAGTATGTTCCATGTGCTGTATTCCGGATGCCTCTTCCTGCATAGACTCAAGTTTTAGATCTATCTTAATAGGAGTTTGCAGAAATTAAGCATAAAAGAAAATCCCTTTATTCTGATGAGATTCTATGACTCTTTATGTGTCTTGGGAAAATTAGGATATAAGCTAGAGTACAAGTAACAACCCAATTCTGTTCTAATAGAATAATTCAATTATCATGGTACTGTCATTGGATGTATCATGAATTTGCAGGTGTTGTTTATTTACATAGAAATAACCTCCCATCTTTCTATAATGTGATAATTTCTACAATAACATCCTCATGATATTGGCTGCCTTATAAATAAGTCTACTCTACATGACGAGGTTCTTCTGGAACTTTTGAATCTAAATTCACCTCTGGACGAGACCAGAATAAAAGAGGAATTTATGCTTTAAATATAATTGTTGTAATTTCTGAAGACCACTGGTTAGGGCAAATCTAGTTAATGTGTAGGAAACCTTGATTTCTACGACATTCTCTACCTGGTCTCTGCCTATTTATTCAGCCTCATTTATCCCTATCCATTTCCTTCTTACCTCACAGTCTCACACACCTGATCTCTGCCTACTTTGTGTCCTTCACTATTTCCCAAAAATTCCTGCCCATTTATGCTAAGCTTTGAACATGCTGTTTTCTCTATCTGGTGAAAGTAAAGACTTAACTTTGGGTGCTGTAATATTTTGATACAATCTAAGTAATTCTTGACATCAATTGCTTACTGTCAAGAGGATCAGTTATTATTAATCTTGCAGTTTGGTGGGAGAAAAGAAATTGAAGAGGGATGAAAAAAGGGGATTTATTCCCCAACTTCTTTTATCAGAGATAGCCTCTGTATTCCAGATTTATAGCTAGTAATTTAGAGGGAAATATTCCTCAGTAAAATGCACCTAGAAGAAAAAAGAGTGGGGGTAAGAGGAGAGAGGGATGAAGGAAGGAAACAAGGAGGAAGAAACTATTCTGGGTACTCTGCTTTCTGAGCCAGTAAACATAATCTCATTTAATCCTTGTTACAATCCTGTGAGGTGAGAGTACTAATTCCATTTTACTTTTAAGGTAAGAATACTCAAAAAGTAGATAATATTTCCAAGGTTACGTAGCCAACTAGATAATGGAGTTAGAATTAAATCCAAGCATTTAAGACTCAAAAGTCTACCACTCTTACCAATGGTTCTACTTAGTGCCTTATTGCAGTAGTGTAAAAAATAAATGGGATCAAGATATTATTGGGATGATAATTGTAGTCTCCTGATTTACAGCCCATTGTTCTAGCCCCATCCCATGTGAACTATTGTCTTTTGGATAGGAAGGTTCATGTTTTATCTGTAACCATCAACACTGGCCATCTATGCTGGGTGTGACAGCTCACACCTGTAATCCCAGCACTTTGGGATGCCAAGTAGGTGGACTGCCTGAGCTCAGGAGTTTGAGATCTGCCTGGACAACATGGGGAAACCTTCTCTCTCTCTTTTTTTTTAAATGGGATTGGCTTCTTCTTCTTTTTTTTTTTTATTATTATTATACTTTAAGTTCTAGGGTATATGTGCACAACATGCAGGTTTGTTACATATGTATACTTGTGCCATGTTGGTGTGCTGCACCCATCAACTCGTCAGCACCCAACAACTCGTCATTTACATCAGGTATAACTCCCAATGCAATCCCTCCCCTCTCCCCCGTCCCCATAATAGGCCCTGGTGTATGATGTTCCCCTTCCCGAGTCCAAGTGATCTCATTGTTCAGTTCCCACCTATGAGTGAGAACACACGGTATTTGGTTTTCTGTTCTTGCGATAGTTTGCTGAGAATGATGGTTTCCAGCTGCATCCATGTCCCTACAAAGGACACAAACTCATCCTTTTTTATGGCTGCATAGTATTCCATGGTGTATATGTGCCACATTTTCTTAATCCAGTCTGTCTCTGATGGACATTTGGGTTGATTCCAAGTCTTTGCTGTTGTGAATAGTGCCACAGTAAACATATGTGTGCATGTGTCTTTATAGCAGCATGATTTATAATCCTTTGGGTATATACCCAGTAATGGGATGGCTGGGTCATATGGTACATCTAGTTCTAGATCCTTGAGGAATCGCCATACTGTTTTCCACAATGGTTGAACTAGTTTACAATCCCACCAACAGTGTAAAAGTGTTCCTATTTCTCCACATCCTCTCCAGCACCTGTTGTTTCCTGACTTTTTAATGATCGCCATTCTAACTGGTGTGAGATGGTATCTCATTGTGGTTTTGATTTGCATTTCTCTGATGGCCAGTGGTGATGAGCATTTTTTCATGTGTCTGTCGGCTGTATGCATGTCCTCTTTTGAGAAATGTCTGTTCATATCCTTTGCCCACTTTTTGATGGGGTTGTTTGTTTTTTTCTTGTAAATTTGAGTTCTTTGTAGGTTCTGGATATTAGCCCTTTGTCAGATGAGTAGATTGCAAAAATTTTCTCCCATTCTGTAGGTTTCCTGTTCACTGTGATGGTAATTTTTTTTGCTGTGCAGAAGCTCTTTAGTTTAATGAGATCCCATTTGTCAATTTTGGCTTTTGTTGCCATTGCTTTTGGTGTTTTAGACATGAAGTCCTTGCCCATGCCTATGTCCTGAATGGTATTACCTAGGTTTTCTTCTAGGGTTTTTATGGTTTTAGGTCTAACATTTAAGTCTCTAATCCATCTTGAATTAATTTTCGTATAAAGAGTAAGGAAAGGATCCAGTTTCAGCTTTCTACTTATGGCTAGCCAATTTTCCCAGCACCATTTATTAAATAGGGAATCCTTTCCCATTTCTTGTTTTTCTCAGGTTTGTCAAAGATCAGATGGCTGTAGATGTGTGGGATTATTTGAGGGCTCTGTTCTGTTCCATTGGTCTATATCTCTGTTTTAGTACCAGTACCATGCTGTTTTGGTTACTGTAGCCTTGTAGTATAGTTTGAAGTCAGGTAGCGTGATGCCTCCAGCTTTGTTCTTTTGACTTAGGATTGTCTTGGCAATGCGGGCTCCTTTTTGGTTCCATATGAACTTTAAAGCAGTTTTTTCCAGTTCTGTGAAGAAAGTCATTGGTAGCTTGATGGGGATGGCATTGAATCTATAAATTACCTTGGGCAGTATGGCCATTTTCACGATATCGATTCTTCCCATCCATGAGCATGGTATGTTCTTCCATTTGTTTGTGTCCTCTTTTATTTCACTGAGCAGTGGAGGAAACCCTCTCTTTACCAAAAATAGAGAAAATTAGCTGGACGTGATGGCACATCTGTAATCCTAGCTACATAGGAGGCTGAGGTGGGAGGATCGCTTGAGCCTGGGAGGTGGAGGTTGCAGTAAGCCAAGACAGTACCATTGTACTCCATCCTGGGTGACAGAGGAAGACCACATCCCAAAACAAAACAAAACACAAAAACCAAAACAAACAAAAAAATCCAAAACAAAATACAGCCATCTACTTAGTTATTTGGCATATGGCATTCCTTGTATATACATATTTGAAAATGATTTAAAATCTTACATAATAATATTTGACTACTTGATACAGAGTATCCATCATAGGTAATTCTTGACCCTAAAATTATTGTCAGTTCAATGCCTTGCTGTTTGTAATACATTAAACTAAACTAAACTAAACTAAACACAGAATGGGCTAAACTAAACAGAATCGCTGTTAGGCTGGGAATTTAATAAGCCATATTCTGAAAGTCCCTGAAGCTCTGAATTATTTGGTTATAATATTTAGAATCACTGTGATACTGTGTTACAAAGTAAGAGTAATGGGGAGAGATAAAGGGAAAGTAAGAGGCTTCTATAATGTTTAAGGTGGTTGTAAGAATAGTGATGTCTAAGAATAACCTTAGATGTCCTACAGCATCAGACAATGGTAGTACAAAAAGGAATCCTGTAATAACAAGAGTTTAAAGGGAAAAATAACTTCACTTTACCCCGTCTTGGTCTATATCAGATGTTTGATCTTTCCAGTTGACTGAAGTTCTTAATAGAATCCTTGAAAACAAAAAATGATGAAGTAAGAGTACGATAAATGATTTTAAAGCTACCAAAATTCAAGTGGGCATGCGATATAAGGGTTAATTCCTTGCTGTTAAATTTTCTAATAAAATTGGCAACAGGCTGTTGAAAGTTTATTAGCTTGATGCTGGTTAATCATCCTTACTGTTTCTGTTTTGGACCACAGTAAAGGAACACAAACCAAATTAACCAGCACATGAGCCCTTTATAAGAACCTCTTTAAAATAATTTACTTAGCTTATTTACTCCCACTTTTTGAGTCGTCTGAACTATAGAATTCTCCAAATGAACCAGTACCCCAACTTGTTTGCCAGAATATAAAGATGAAAAGAAAAATGAGCTCTTACAATACCCTGTGGGACTAATTACCCTGATCTGACTACACTGGTTATTAGATCTGAATTATAGTCATGAATAAGTTAGATCTTAATTAAAGTCATGTATGGGGTCCAAGAGGCCATGTCATACAGGCAAAAAAGCTGTTTTGTAATAAGTAGAAATTAGTATTATAGTGTTTTGTGAGACATTGGGCTTCTAGTTAGAAACCTATCTTCTGAGATGTAGAATAAATTTCAGGTTTAAAACATTAACTCATGTTCTTGCTATATATGTGGTCCTTTCTAAACTTTGAAACCATATCAATTTTGGGGGATTCCAGTAATGTGAATGAAATGATATTTTCAAAATTAGCTTATTGTTATTTTCTTTTACCTGCAAATGTATGGCAGCTTTTATTAATATTTTAAGCTTTCTTAATAGCTACCAGCATCTTGTGTGAGTAGGAAACAATGAAGCAAAAAAGATTTTTAATTGGATTGGATAATATAAGAGAATTTCCTGGTGGTAGAAGGTGTTGAATATTAAAAAATAGCTTTGGAGTAGATAACAAAATTTTCTTCTCTAGAGGTTTTAAAATTTAAAGAAGTTTCATTCAGAAAACAAGTGGATGAACTATATCTATGTTCCTTGACCTATTCTTTTTTACTGAAGAATAAGAATGTTCTAAATGTGTCACAAGCCACCTGAAGGAAGAGAGGTATTGAACATGTGTACACAAACCCACACATCAGTGGCAACTACGCTGTTAGGACTAATTGAAGAATCCTAAAGCCAGAAGGGAACCCAAGCTGAGTTTTGGTTTCAACATGAGTTAACAGCCTTAGAGAAATGGTGAGGAGGGGCTCTAGGCCGCTGTATAAGAGTAGCCAGATGCCAAGCCACACATGAGGGAATATTCCAGAAAAAAATTAATCTTCCTGAGAGTTTTCATTTATGTTAGGATTTCTAATAATTTCCTCAGTGGAGAGAAAGAGGTGTGCATCCTCACATTTGAATAGGACATATGAGTTTACAAAATCCTCTCACATTTACAGTGAGTTACTGAATGAACAGAAGCAATCATTGTCATTTCATAATTGGTGCAATGAAGACAAAGAAATTTAGTGATTTGCTCACAGCCAAACAGCTGGAAAAAGGTTGGGATAGACCTCAAAGGCAAGTCTTCTGACTCTAAGGTTGGTATTTTTCAGATACGGTGTATCCTTCCACTTCTTTAAAGTGTTCAAAGTCCTACTTTGCTGGGAAGTGAGATATGAAAGGAAGCTCAATGATTATCTGTTTTAAGCGGAATGCTTTTGAGACAGAGTCTCGCTTTGTTGCCCAGACTGGAGTGCAGTGCGTGATCCCGGCTCACTGCAACCCCCCAGAGTCAAGCAAATCTCCTGCCTCAGCCTCTGAAGTAGCTGGGATTACAGGCGCAGACCATCATACCCAACTAATTTTTTTGTACTTTAGGTAGAGATGGGGTTTCACCATATTGCCCAGGCTGGTCTGGAACTTCTGACCTCAAGTGATCCGCCCACTTTGGCCTCCCAAAGTGCTAGGAGTACAGGTGTGAGCCATCGCACACTGTCTGGCTTAAGGCAAATTCTTCAAGTTTCCAGAGTAGGATTCTGGGCTATTGGTTTGCAGAACTATGGCCTCGATTTTGACTGTCAGATCTGCAAAGTGTGGCATGTAACCCCATACTGATAAGTAGTTTGAATGCACTTGAATAGAATGAGTCACAGGCTCTTAAATTCTCTTTCATAACATTGGCTCGTAGATTCTTATATTGTTAGGGTAAGAATGGAGCTTTATATTATTTAATACAGTTATTTGATTTACATGTGAGGAAATTGTGTTCTAAAGGTGTTGAGCCTGTGCTTAGTAGATATATATTACAAATGGTGAAATCTCCAGGAAAATGTTTCTAATGTAAAGAAAATTCCAAAATAGAATAGGAGCCACAAAAGACCCTGACCAATTTTCTTTACTGAGAGTTAGAAGAAAGTTTCTTTGTTAACCAACTTTTTACATTAAGTTTATATAAAAGGATGTTAGCATTACTGTGGCACATTCATGAAGAGTTGTTATACAATGTGTTAAGAGGTGATGGGGACAGACGATTTGGTATCTAAGAATATTTAATGCACAAAAATACCACAATCGTGTGGTTAACAGATTTTTTGTTTCATAGCATTTTCTTCAGAATTTTGTAGTCTTAAAGAGTATAGTAATTTGGAGATGAGTTCTGCATTCACATATGAGTCATTTGGATGTGTGCAAAAAGAAGAGCAGTGAATTTTTATTTGTTTGAGATGGAGTCTCACTCTGTCTCGCAGGCTAGAATGCAGTGGTGCAGTCTTGGCTCACTGCAACCTCCGCCTCCCAGGTTCAAGCGATTTTACTGCCTCAGCCTCCCAAGTAGCTGGGATAACAGGCGCACACTACCATGCACAGCAAGTTTTTGTATTTGTAGTAGAGACGGGGTTTCACTAGGTTGGACCAGGCTGGTCTCGAACTCCTGATCTCAGGTGATCCACCTGCCTCGGCCTCCCAAAGTGCTGGGATTACATGTGTGAGCTACTGTGCCTGGCCACAAAGCACTGAATTTTAAAAGGTATGTCATGGTTTCTGCTGTGCCTGTTTTGAATCATCCATATCTTTTGGCCTATAGTATATTTGTTTCTAATCCCAATCCATTCTGAAACAAAATTATCTACTGATAGTATGATATTCATTAATGCCCCAAATGACTTACATATGCAGTAAAATTACACCTTTTTCAGCAGTTAGAATATAAATCAAGAGCATAAAGTAAAAATCATATACAATCAACGTTGCCCTTGAAATGTCCCATCAAGTATACCACTACCTGAATAGTTTTTATACAGCTAATTTTCCTTGTTGTTTCTTGGAATGAGCATCAGATTAAACATCTGGCTTATTTTTAGGAGTCATATGATACAAACAAACAAACAAAGTATAGCAACTTTAAACACTGGAATTAGAATAAGCGTGGAGCACGTGCACAATGTGGACGTACAGAACTAGCACTACTCGAGAGAAGAGTGAGTCTTTCCTCTCGTGTAATTATCGCTCTGGGCTATTGACCTACTGACTTAGATAGTGACAGGATTCACTGCTTTATTTAAATAGTTTTTTTCTTTTTCCCTCTTTTGTTTCAAAGTTCTTAGAAGTGAATCACCCAAGTTAAGTGTGTAAATATCACCAGTCTGCTGTGTGTGTTTGCTTTTCGGCCCCCGAAACAATTCTTTCTCTCAACAAGTGCTAAGTATAATTTAAGGATTCCTCCCGTCAACTATACACACTTATGCTAGAATTTGCAGCTTGACACTGAGCTATATCCATTGCTGAGATGCAGGCAGGTCTGGGCAGAAGCCCACTTGCAAAGTGGATAAAAGGGATCCTAGGACAGAAGTCTACGCAGAAAGAAGTTTTGCTAAGCTATACAATATTCCTTTTGTTTTGTACTCAAAACCCCAAAAACCATGAAAACAAAGATTTTTCCAATGTCTTCTGCAAACACATTTGGTGGGAAAGCTTTAGGTGAACTTACGTGAGCATGCATACCTCCTCAGACTCTCCATTTGACCCTCTGGAATATTCATAGGTTTCACCGCAGATTGTTGGAGTGTTTGATTATAGGAGCTAGCGTACAACCTGCTGGGGCCTTTATGCGATACATGGTTTTCAGACTGTGCTACCTTTTTAAAATTGAAACAATTCTGAATTCTAAAACACATCTGACATTCAGCAAAGGGATTACAGATATGAGGTATTTGGCCATGCACAGTTTGCACTGTTTTCTACTAACTTGATTTACTGTAGGCCCTAGGTTTGTAGTTTTGAACCTGCCTGTTGTCTTACATGACCTTTTGATTTATGCCAAAGTTTATAGTTATTGAAAGGGTTAAATGAGAGTGTTTATACTTCTGATTTCTCCTCTTTACATAAAATCCCTAAATAGAAAGATTTTTGATTAAATGAAAATTTTTGATTGCTGTCTTTGGCCCTCCTTGGTACGTTAAGTTTGAAAAAGCAGTAAAAGCAACTCCACTGTTTAGCAAAGGTTAATAATAATAGTAAGTGATTGGGGTATGTTTGGAGAACTAAGGGGCACTGGAGATGTGTATTTGCCGTAGAGTGACATGAAGTTAACAGACTCTTTGTCACTGAGATAGCCGTCATGGCTATAACTCACTGAGAAGCAGAGAGACTGTCCAGTATTTCAAAGCCCTTTATTGCTTTATTTGTTTAGAGGTGCATCAGGTAAATGGAGTGCTTATAATTGTAGGTGTAGTACCAGCTATTAAAGCAAATATATTTACAGCCCCTGTAATTATGCTTCAGTAAAGTTGTTCTGGATGGCTCAACAGGACTCCTCCTTGGGTAATATGTTTAGTTTTGTATCTTCTCCAATGATGCAGAACAACTTATAGTCAAACATTTTCTCCTGAGCCTTTATTTCTGGCATGACCTTCTTCTCTTTGAAGTCCAAAAAGAAAATACATATATATATATATATACACACACACACACACACACACACACACACATATATATATATAGAGAGAGAGAGAGAGAGAGAGAGAGAACATATATAGAGTGACAGATAAATGTAATGTGCTCCAGGAACTTACTGATTTATTGACCAATAGTAGCTTTAAAAAAATCTATAATACAAAGGCTAATGAAAGAAGGAAGACATTGGAAGGATAATGTTAAATAAAGTATTTGTTTAGGCATGATGTTTGAATTCCTACCCTGATGCCTTTTAGTGTTGGATATTCTTGCACAGATTTTTCTACCTAAGAATTTATGTAGGAAAACATGGCGATAGATGCTGTTTAGCAGAAATATTGTATTACAGCTTTCTCTTTGGTGACAACCTGAGTCTTCTCTTAGAAGTGTTTTAACTCTTACTTAATGAGGTCACCTTTGGGCAAAGTGAGTTTCAAGCAAATTGAAAGGTTTCTAAATTCTCTCAGATCACCTGAATACCATTTAGTGTCCTGGTATGTTAATTTGCCAAATGAAACCCCAGGGAAGGAAAATAATTAAGCCCATAAATAAACAAAATAAGTAAATGCTTACTTATAAATGAGAATATCCTCTATTTGTGTAAGATCTTTGCTTGCTTTATGGAATAGGACATAAAATATTTGATGAAACTGAGTTTCCATTACAATTCTATAACTTTTTTCCCAAAATTCATTTCCATATTTTTCTCCACAACAGCTCCATAGGTTATAAGGTCATTAGGAGAAATATTTTATCTTTCTCTTGCAACTGCTTATAATGATTCATATGGTGCTTTGAATAAATGGTGGATATCTGCATTATTTTGGAACAGTAAATGCTTCATCTTATTCAACCCAGAGATTCTGGAGTCAAGTGAGAAACAGAAATATAACTAATATGCCTCATGGAATTGTTTGCCCATTTAAAGCAGTAGAAATTTGTGTTTTTCACCATTCCCAAACCCTTCTCAATGGAAAATTGTTTCTTCTTTTTATCATGTGGTACAACATGTCTACTAATTAGGTTACCACCAGTTTTCGACTTTAGGATTTTGCCTTATACTTCTCCAAATGTCAAAATATGGAAAGAGAGCCATTAAACTCCTTGGTCTAGCCATGTTTGAATCCCACTCTTGGGCTTCCTGGTTATATGACTCAACAAATTCCCTTTTACTTAAGCTGGTTTCAGCTATGGCATGTAACTTAAAGTATCCTGACTAATAAATTTTGCATATTTGGAAATGCAAAATGCCTCAATAGAAATAGATTTTTTTCCTAGAAATCTTGTCTGCTTTTTCAGAAGCTTACGTTAGGTAAAAGATGATACTTTGTATGTAGATTCATAGATTACTCAGTATAACTGAGAAATGTGAAGTGAAATGTTTTAGTGATATTCAGCAATTGCATAGCTAATAAAACAGCAATAGAAAATTTGCATATTCTCTTACAGTGAGAGAAGGATTCAATGTAAAGTACACTTTAAGGAAGAACATCTATGTACAATGATGGCATATTTGCTCACTGAATCAAATATTACCAATAAGGACTTAGCAAAACATTGACTTTTATTCTCACTTATAAAATACATTTTATTTTTCTTGCCCATTTAATTTTATGTCCACACAAAATTCACCTTGATTCTTCCTTTTGCTTTCATCTGTTGCAAAGAAAAATCTTTCTACAGATGTTATGCCTACTTCAGATTTCAGAGTAAAATTTAAAAAAAAAAAAAATAAGCTCTCTGTTTTAGTTTCCAAAAGATGATTTTGATTTGCCTTCTGTTTCTAGATGTACCCTGCAAGGAAAAAGCCAGACTGCTACAGGTGGTTTGTTTTTTCTTCCAGATCTTGAACACAAACCATTCTCTTCTTTTCTTTCTCTCTCCTTCTCTCAACGCACAGTCATTCATTTCCTTCTTTGAAGTGGAAATGTGCTTACCCCCTTTCCAATTTTTATTATTTTGAGACACATTTTATGTTAGCGGGCATGCACAATTTTAAAATCAGACACAGATATTAATTTCTCATATCTGGCAAGTCAGGTAAAAATTTGTAAACCAAATGTTTATAAATTACAAAGTTACTTTTAGGACCCTCATTATTATCAATCACCATATTGCCATAACTATTTTGTATGTTCCCCCAAATAGCATTGCTTTTGATGAATGCAGTGTGATTCGGAGTACTCCCAATACACAGTCATTTGACAGTTTTTGTTTTTTTAACACTGGCAAGCATGCAGCAGATTTTAAGATATATTAAAAGATGTTTGTCATATCTAGTATCTAATACCTGTAATCAAACAAAGGCTTTTTTCAAGCCCATTCAGATGATTCATTTTATAGGCACAAGATTACGGTAATTTATCATTCATGTTATTCTCTGGATGGTGTGGTTTTGGTTCAGGCAAAGATTTGCATGTCCCTGTCCCTGCTCAGTGTTCATCTGCTAGCTAGTGTCCTACCTAAGATTAAATTTATGCATTTGGTTTTGGTTCAAGGTTTCTTGTTCCCGCTGGCAAACACAGATGCTCCTTAATTCCTCTCCACCTGAATGTGCATAGAACATAATTATGACAGGAGCTAACATTATCTAAAATGCATTTCCATTTATGCTTGTAGACCAAGGTCAGAACAATTAATCTGAAAGATGGTAGCACCACAGATTATGCCAAACAATATTTTCCCAAGGAATGTGATGCCATATATCACAAATAGGTGAAATATTCATGCAAATTCTCTGCTGGCCTCTTTGTCAACACAGGTTTACTGTCACTAAATATGAAGTTTACAAAATAGACTGCAGGGAATGCAGATGTTTCTAGTGGTATTTCGTGCATATGTTGTAATAATATTGTGAGGGTTAATTTTATATGTCAACTTGACTGGGCCATGGAGTGCCTGGATGTGGGGAAGTTCCGTGTCTGTTGTAAACATCCTGAATAGCAGGTATGGTGATGTTAAATAGTATCACGTTTAGTGTTCCCCACCCCCCTGCACTGTTGCCCAGGCAACTTGTGATATTCAGACAGCACTGCTGGACCATTAAGCTTCTCTAGGTGAAGTCTGGCCCTGTGGGTTGGTGAATCCATAAAGGCTCAGGACACTAGGGTCCTGACAGTACATCACTTTCAAAGGAAATCTTGTGACTCTGATGTTAGAAAGGTAACTTGTTTTTTTAAGAAAACAAAAATAATGTACAACTTATTTATTTTAAAACGTTAAACTAACATTTTTGCCACAAATCAATAATTAAAGAAAGAGCTCTATTAAAACTACTTTCCTTTAGCTTCAAGCTTTCTGAGAACCAGGTAGAACCAATAAAAAAATCATGGCAAATACTCGGGAAATGTTGATGAGCTAGCACATTTCAAGCATAATATTGCTAAAACGTCATTCCTGTTGTCAAAAGATGAAATTACAATAAATTTAGTTATAGATTTAATTGGCTTTTATTTGTGATTCATGACTCAGAGTAGCCTCCATTCTGCAAAATACAATGAGGAATCCCAATGGACAATGGCAGAATGGTGGGTTTTGTAAGGAAGGAACAAGAAAACAGAACAACAGAAAAAAAGCTGATTGGTTAACCTCAGGTTACTTAGTTTACTTTTTTTTTTTTTTTTTGTAAGGGTTAAAACAGAGGCAGCTTGCTTACCACACATTTCAAGTAGACTGAAATGTTCTGTTTTCAGAAAAAATTGGTCTGTTGGGGGATCTATGTGCTTCCTTAGTTTTATTTTCTGGCATGTAGCATGAGTGACTTCATTTTAGTTTGACCTAGTTTACTGGGGCCGAGTGTACAAAGGCCAGACTAAAACAATGGTCTTCCGTAATTTTGTTGAACACTGCTGTTTGGAGCTGGAGCTGGCTTGGGAATCTCTTCCAACCCCCAATTATCTCTCTCTCACCAGGAAAAACAGCCATTGCTTGTGTTACTGCGGGAGGTAATGCAAATATGGGAGGTATACTCATTTGCATTAGAGTCTTCCGTAACCCCCTGTTGGCTATAACTTAGGGTTAAAACCAACTGACAATTAAGCTATCAGGGTAATAATCATTTGGCGGAATTGAAATCTAACACTGTAAACTGTCTTTGTCTTTGACAAAGTCACATAAACAATCAGTGGTAGAAAAGGCCAGTCTTGTTAGTCTACGGGCCTTTCATTATTGCTGTTCTCTATAACTCCTAGTGTCACTTATTACTTCATTCTTTGGGGCACAGGAGTCAGGGCTGTAGACAGCAAACTCTGGTGACCTGGTGACTCTACTTTGACAGCAAGCAACAACTGTGTTCTTTGAACTAATCAGCTCAATATAAATTTTCCTGTTGTGTAGACATGATCTAAAAGACATAAATATTTTGGAATTTGAAGATACTTGTATCAGCGTAAAACCATGGTTTAGAAGTTAATTTTAAAAGCGATGGCCTATGTAGGCTGGATTCTGAGATTCGAGTTTTATTTTCAGGTGAAGTCTTTGTTTAAAAAGCAGGTGTATCATCAGGAAAAAAAAATGCTTATATCAAAGAGCAGAGGAATTTGATCCTGTGAGTGATCATTGCTCTGGGACCATTTTATGCAAATCAATCTGTAAACATTTAGCAGTTAGACAGCTGATGGGAGGGGGAAGATTGAAGAAAATTAGTCAGGTGGAGAGCAAGAAAATTACTCCATCTGATTAGAAAAAGATAATAATGGTGTTTTCACTCAGACCAGCAGCATCGTGGTATTTCTTCATTTCATTTATCTTTCATTTCTGCTTGCTTTGAGACGAGGGTGGGGAGTCTGAAGACTGTGGGACGGCTACACAATGTGGTAAAGATGATCAGAAAGAGTAAGGCAATGGAATACATTTCAGATTAAGACATGGCTATTCAGGTCTCTCATTAAAGAGATGATCAAAAGCTGGAAATATAATTGTATGACTTTTTGCCCAAAGCCCATTGGAGTTTTCATAGCTACCAACAAATTGTGGTTGAAAGAGCTATTCCACCAACGTCTTAGGGAAACCAAGAGCTACTTCCTGACGTATTTAAGAAAATTTTCTTTTAAATTTTAGGTCATAAATATGTACCTTAAAAAAAGTATAGTGTTAAAGACTAGTAATTAGCTATATTTAGTATTTTTCTTATTTATGTAATTAGAGTTTAAGTTTACTTGAGTTGAAACTGAAACAATAACTATATTTTACTTAATTGTACCTGAGTTTGGAACATGAAACCATAATTAAACAAACTGTGGCTAAAGTGTACATTTATTCTAACAAATCAAAAATTAAAAAATAACGGTGAGTGTGATAGCACTGTTCTGTAGCTTCACATTGATGATGGCCACATATATCTGCACTTGTGATAAAATTGCATTAAACTGAACACATACACACACATACTTATAACTTGTGAAATCAGAATAAAGTCAGTGAATTGTATCAGTGTCAATTTCCTGACTGACTGTGCTATAGATATACAAGATGTTCTGCTGGGAGAAATGGGACAAAGTGCTCACCAGTGAGCTCTCTGCATTATTTCTTACAATTGCATGAGAAGCCACAATTATCTCAAAATTAAAAGTTACAATACATGGTGAATATGATGAAATACATGACTCTTTATATTTTTACTTTCTTACAAATTGATATTTAAGCATTGTAAAAGCTAATACTTTTTAAACTACTCTGATAAATTATGAAAGAATTCAGAATCAGCATTTTTTTTTACAAAGCAGAAAGTGATAGGCTTTTACTTACATGCCGTCTATCCATGGTCCTTATTTTAGTCCATCTTCTACTGGTATAACAAAATATCATAGACGAGGTAATTAAGAAACAATAGAAGTTTATTTGGCTTATTGATCTGGAGGCTGGGAAGTCTAAGATCAATGGGCTGCATCTGGTGAGGGCCTTCTTGCTGTATCATACTGTGATGAAAGGCATCACATGGTGCAAGTGGGAAACAGAAGGAGGAAATCAGGCTGAACTTATGCTCTTATCAGGAGCCCACTTCCACAATCACTAACTCATTCTTAAGATAATAGCATTAATCCCTTAATGAGGACAGGCTCTTCATGCTTAATCGTGTCTTAAACATCCCACTTTTTAATACTGACACAACGGCAATTAAAGTTCAAAATGAGTTTTGGAGGGGACATCCATACTAGAACAGGTCTAAGAGAAAAATCTTGAATTACTATTTTGTTCATGCACTGTGGTCATAAAATGCCAGCATGTAACTAGTATAAATTATTTAAAATTAATTCAACAGGACAGAGAAGCAGGAGACAATGTGGTTTATACTAATATCTACTATGACAGTTACTAAAATAGTGTATCATTTTCAAGACTTTTGCTGAATGAGTGGATTATAGTTGCTCTTGCTTAGGGAAGTGGAGGGGTCACTATGTGAGATTATATTAATTTGATTCACTATTGTAACAATGTTACTGTACAGTATGTATATCTCATACAATCATGTTTTATTCATTAAGTATACACAATAAAATTTGTTTTAAAAAATATATTGTACAATGATAGATACATACAATTTTGCTTTGTCAATAAATAAATAAATAAAATTTAAAAGAGACCTACTATGAACATATGAGGAAAACCACATCCTTTGATCACGCATGTAGAAAAGTCAGTTTGAGCAAAAACATTAAAAATTTTAGAGCATATTGAAACATATTTTCCCAAATAATTATCAAATATATAGATAAATTTTAAAAACCACAAACTAGAATGTATTTACTTATTTTTCTTTTACTGTGTCAAATGACTATTGACTATGTGGAATGTTAAAAATTAGTTAAAATAAACTAAGCAACTTGATTTCTTAATTCTTAAAGATCCTTACAAAATATGAATCTATTATTTTTGAACATGCATTCAACTATTTTGAATGGCTTCAGTTTAGTGCTGTGCCAGGTGACAAAGATATAATAGTAAAAATAAAAAATGGGGCTGACC
The DNA here is from genome assembly GCF_049350105.2 of Macaca mulatta. Lineage (NCBI taxonomy): Eukaryota > Metazoa > Chordata > Mammalia > Primates > Cercopithecidae > Macaca > Macaca mulatta. The sequence goes on along the minus strand of NC_133407.1, from coordinate 181,041,523 downwards.
TTAATGGAGTCTTCCACCCAGCTGAGAACTTTTTGAAACAATAATGCTATAATAAAATTTATTGCTAACTAGTAGTGACAGATCTGGTGCTAATTACTCTATATGTATGTTTTCCATTAACGCTCACCATAAACTTTCAAGAAAACCCTGGGAGGAAGGTTTATTTGATAAAGGAAGATTTCAAATGTGATAGAATGAGTTAGAACTCGGAAGAACCCAACATTATAATAAAGTCCATTGATAAATTATAAAGAGGAATATTAATTTAAACTTAAAGCAAAAAATTATTATTATTTGAACTGTAAAAGAGAAGCATTGCATAGGCTCAATATACTGACCTATACAGCAAGGAAATATAATGCTAGTGTACTGCTTTATGTTTCAGGGAAAAAAAACATTATAGTCATATTAATGAAAACAGTTTACTGGTACTCACCTTTTAAGTAGACTAACATAAATTATTTTTTTAAAATGAAAAAGATTATGGGCTGGGCGCATTGGCTCACACCTGTAATCCCAGCACTTTGCAGGGCAGAGGCAGGCAGATCACGAGGTAAGGAGATCCAGACCATCCTGGCCAACATGGTGAAACTCCGTCTTTAATTAAAAAAAAAAAAAAAAAATTAGCTGGGTGTAGTGTTGCACACCTGTAAGTAATCCCACCTACTCAGGATGCTGAAGCAGGAGAATCACTTGAACCCAGGAGATGGAGATTGTAGTGAGCTGAGATCGCACCACTGCACTCCAGCCTGGCGACAGAGCGAGACTCCGTCTAAAAAAAAAATATATATATATATATATATGATTATGGGAGAAAATATAAAGAACAGCACAGAGTTACAGTTGCTAGAGGCTGAGAGGTAACAGGAAGTTAGGAAAGATGCAGAGAAGGAATATCAAGATAGACCTCTGATGGTTGATGGAACAAGGAATGGAATTTAAGGATATTTGAGATTGAAGAGATCATTTCCACCAAAGAAGAGCGTATACTTTATGTAAGGATGGATTCTAAAATAAAATAAGACTTTGAAGCAGATAGTTCATATTGGATATATTGAGCAAAATCAGATTTCTGGTCCAAAAATGAAGATTTGGATATTTGTAAATATATAGAGTAAAATAAGTAGCTTCATGACTATCAAACCTTAGATGTATACCAAGATTGTGATTTTTACCCATGTAATTCTCCACATTTTCAGGCAATGAATCTTGCCTAAGTGTTCCAGTCTGCATGCAGCCAAACTTTATTCCTGATTTTTGTTCTTAGAAGTCATGATACTGATTGCCAGTCAACACCCAGCCCTTCTCAATCCTGTCCATCATCTTGACCTAGTGCCATAGAAATCTAATCCTTGAAAATGTCAATCTTGATTCCTGTTAAGAACACGTGCTTCTTTCACTGTGCATGGTGTACATGGTCCTCACTAAGAGATTACAGTTTGTAAGCATTTTACTTGCTGAAAACCACCAGCACAACCAAGTACTGTGGTAGCAATGCAATACCTGGAAAGAAAATGATTCCCAATTTAGACCTAGTGAAGTATTGAGAAATTCTTAAAAATAATTGTTGATCTGAGGTAATTTGTTTTACAGGAGTAGACTTGCAACATAAAGCACATTATTTCTGCATCTGTTACAGACATCATGTTTGTTTAAAAGCATTTAGGCAGTAACAGTTTTGCTAAATAAGGCAGGTATGTAAGACGCAAAACTTCAGAGATGGCAATGGTAATGATTTTGTTTTAAAAGTTGTCTCAGAGAGGGCGTCACACCTCCAGTTTGCTTTCCTGTGAGGTTTAAAGGAAAGAGCATGGGCTTAGATATTAGCAGCAAAACTGGAACAGGCACCCAGGGAATTACCTCAGGCTGTTTCAGTTTACTTGACTGCAGAATGAAGATCTACTATCATCATTCACTGAATGGCCAACAACATGTTTGAACACCGAGCGGTAACAGCTAGCGTGTACTGGACACTTACTGTCTGGCAGCCTCTGTACTAAGTCATGAATCTCATTTGATTCTTCCAATTATTAGAATCCCCATTTTAAATAGGAGGACTTTGAGCATTGAAGGTCACAGAGGTCCTAGTTCATTGTAAGGCTAAGTAGTGGAAAAGAGATAGAAACATATGTATTTTCAGTTCCCAAGTCCTCATGCTTAAATGCTACCCAAGATGGCCACTTTATGTGAACTCAAAGGTTCCCACAGTCCAGACGTGGTGACTCATGCCTGTAATCCCAGCACTTTGGGAGTCTGAGGCAGGAGGATTGCTTAAGCCCAGGAGTTTAAGACCAGCTTGGGCAACATACAGAGACCTTGTCTCTACAAAACATAAATAAAATAAAATAAACTGGGCATGGGGTGCACACCTGTAGTTCCGGCTACTCAGGAGGAGGAGGCGGGAGGACTGTTTGAGCCTGGGAGGTCAAGGCTGTAGTGAGTTGTGATCATACTACTGCATTCTGGCACTCCAGTCTGGGCGATAAAGACCTTGGTTCCCACAGCTCAAATATTCTGTTTGTAGCTTTCAATTCCTGTTCCCTGAACCTTGCTGGTGGGGCTCACAGCTACCGTAAGACATTCCAGTCCACATATGTACAAAGTGCAATTTGTAGACTGGGTAACATTATACACATACAGAATCAATCAAGGAAATCATAAAATCATAGAAGAGATTGTGAACATGGTAAAAAATGTGGGGGAGAGTGTTTAGGATTTTAAGATATGAATCTTGGAAAAATTTAAGAACTAATAGACAGCTCACCAGAGGAATTAATAGAAGACAACTTGATGGAGATGAGTGCTTCTGATTCAGTGCCCCCTCATGAGGAAGATTTAGAAGTACCAGAAAACAAATTGACATTATACAGTCTGGCAGAAGGATTCCAATTATCTAAGACTGCTTTTGATGTCTTTTATTGAGATGGTGTCTCGCTCTGTTGCCCAGGCTGTAGTGCAGTGGTGCGATCTCAGCTCACTGCAAGCTGACATGGACTCTTCTATAATATAGGCACTGAAATTAAACAAACAGTGAAAGAAGGATTGGTACTGTGTGGAAACATTTCTAGATAAATGAAAAAGCAAAAGAGTTGGACAAAAATTATAACATACTTCAGTAAAGTTTTGGCATGCGTGCCTGCATCTCCTGCCTCTCCTTTCACCGCCTCTACCTCTTCCATCTCTGCCACCCCTGAGACAGTAAGAACAACCCCTCGTCTTCCCCCTTTGCTCAGCCTACTGAACATGAAGACGATGACGAGGGACATCTTTATGATCATCCACTTCTACTTAATGAATAGTAAGTACACTTTATCTTCCTTATGATTTTCTTCATAACATTTTCTTTTCTCTAGCTTACTTTGTTGTAAAAATATAGTGGATAATATATATGTGAAATATGTGCTAATGGACTGTTTACAGTAGCCGATTTATTAGTAGGTAGGCTTTGGGGGAGTCAAAAGTTATATACAAATTTTTGACTGCACAGGGTTTAGCAGTCAAATCTCACATTGTTTAGGAGTCAACTGTATGTAGATGTCATGTTTTGTTTATTCATTTATCCATTGATGAACATTTAGGCTGTTCTATATCTTGGCTATTCTGAATAATGCTGCAATGAACAAGAAAGTGAGAAAATCTTGTCAAGAATCACATTTCATTTTCTTTGGATACATACTCAGAAGTGGGATTACTGGATCGTATGATAATTTAATTTTAATTTTTTGAGGAACCTCTATACTGTTTTCCATAATGGCTGCATCAATTTACATTACCATCAACAGTTTACAAGAGTTTTCTTTTCTCCACATCCTCATCATCACTTTATATCTTTTGTCTTTTTGATAATAGCCATTCTAAGGAGTGGCTGGGTATCACTTCAGGTGTGAAGTGATATCTCACTGTGGATTTGATTTATATTTCCCTGATTAATAATGTGGAGCACGTTTTCATATATCTTCTGGCTACTTTCATGTCCTCTTTGGAGAAATGTCTATTCATGTGGTCTGCTCATTCTTTAAATCAGTTATTTTTTTGTGTGTGTATGTTATGAGGTTGTACAAGTTCCTTACATATTTTCGATGTTATCCCCTTATCAAATGTATAGTTTGCAAATATTTTGTTCCATTCCATAGAACATTCTATGGAATGTTTCGTTTGCTGTGCAGAAGCATTTAAATGTGATGGAATACAGTTGTCTGTTTTTTGCTTTTGTTGCCTGTGCTTTTGGTGTCATATCCAAAATATTATTTCAAGACAAATGTTGAGAAGCTCTTTTCCTGTTTTCTTCTAGGATTTTAAAGTTTCATCTCCTATGATGAAGTCTTTAATCCATCTGAATTTGATTTCTGTATAAGATGTGAGATAAGAATGCAATTTCACTATTCTGCATGTGGATATCCAGTTTTCTGGACACCTGTTATTAAACAAACTGTCTTTTTCCCTTTGTGTGTTCTTGGCACCTGTGTCAACGATCAGATTTCTGGAAATGTGTAGATTTATTTCTGGGCTCTCTATTCTATTTCATTGGTTTATATGTCTGTTTTTGTGATAGTATCATACTGTCTTTATAACTGTAGTTTTATAATATATTTTGAAATCAGGAAATGTGATGCTTCCAGCTTTGTTATTCTTCGTTAAGATTGCTTTGGCTCTTTGGGTTCTTTGTGGTTCCACATGAATTTTAGGATTATGTTTTCTATTTCTGTAAAGAATGACATTGAGATTTTGATAGATATTGCATTAAAGCTGTAGATCGCTTTGGGTAGTATAAACATTTTAACAATATTAATTCTTCCAATCTATCAGCATAGAATGTCTCTTCATTGATCCATCTTCTTTAATTTCCTTTATTAATGTTTTATGATTTTCAGTGTACAAGCCTTCCACTTCTTTGATTCAAGTATTCCTAAGTATTTTACTCTTTTGTTACTATTGATAACAGGATTGCTTTCTTAATTTACTTTTTGGACAGTTTATTGTTAGTGTATATCAATGAAGCATTTCTGTAGATTAATGTTGTATTCTACAATACCACTGAATTAATTTATTAGTTTCAATTTTTTTGTTGTTTCTTTTGAGTTTTTAAAGTTTTCTACAAATATGATTACATATTCTGCAAGCAGAGACAATTTTACTTCTTCGTTTCCAATTTGAATGACATTTATTTCTTTTCCTGCCTCATTGTTCTACCTAGAATTTCCAATGCTATTTTGAATAGAAATAGTGAGAGTGGGCACATTATCTTTTACTAGATCTCAGAGGAAAAACTTTTTCATCACTGATTATGATGTTAGCTGTGGGCTTCTCATAAATGGCCTTTATTAAGTGTTGCAGTGAGTTTGTTCTTTGTCTATTTCGTTGAGGTATTTTTTTTTTTTCATGAGCAATTGTGGAATTTTGTCAAATGCTTTTTCTGAATGTATTGGGATTATCATGTGATCCATTAATATAGTGACTCACATTGATTGATTATGTCAAAATATCTATGCATCCTAGGGATAAATTCCACTGGGTCATGGTGTATAATCCTTTAATGTGCTGCTGAATTTGGTTTGCTAGTATTTTATGATGGATTTTTACATCTATCTTCATTAGATGGATATTGGTCTGTAGTTTCCTTGTGGTACTTTTTTTTAGCTTTGGTATCAGGGTGTTGCTGGCCTCATAAAATGAGTTTGGAAGTATTTCCCCCACTTTTTTTTGAAGTATTAAGAAGCGTTAGTATTCTTTGAATGTTGGGTAGAATTCACCTATGAAACCATTTGGTCCTGGACTTCTCTGCATTGGTAGGTTTTTGATTACTGACTCAATCTTTTATTTGTTACTGGTTTGTTCAGGCTTTCTATTTCTTTCAGATTCAGTCTCAGTAGGTTGTACATTTGTAGGAATTTATGCCTTTCTTCTGAGTTATCCAATTTGTTGGCATATAATTTTTTATAATAATCCCTTGTGATCCTTTTTTTTCTGTGGCATCCATTGCAATATCTCTTCTTTTATTTATTTGAGATTCCTCTCTTTTTTTTCTCATTCTAGCTAAGCATTTGTTGATTCCGTTTACTTTTCTAAACACCAACTTGTAGTATTGTGGTTTTTCCCATTAATTTTCCATTCTCTTTTATTTATTTCTGCTTTATTCTTTATTATTTCCTTCCTTCCACTAACTTTGGGCTTTACTTTGTTCTTTTGCTAGTTCATTGAGATGTAAAGTTAGGGTGTTTATTTGAGAACTGTCTTTCTTAGTGTAAGCATTTATCACAATAAACTATCCTGTGTGTACGGCTTTTGCTCCACCCCATAAGTTGGGTGTGTTGTTTTTATTTTTGTTTGTCTTTAGATATATTTAAAATTCATCTTTGATTTTCTATTTGACCCAACGATTACTCAAGAGTATATTGGTTAGTTTCCATGTTTTTGTAAATGTTCTTATTCTCTTATTGTTAATGATTTCTAGTTTCATTCCATTCTGGTCAGAAAAGATACTTCGTATGCTTTCAATCTTAAATTTGCTATGACTTGTTTTTTAATCTAATGTGACCTAGCTTAGAGAATCCTTTGTGTTCACCTGAGGAGAATGCACATTTTTCTGCTGTTGGTTTGAAAGTTTGGTGTATGTCTGCTGGGTCCATTTGGCTTATAGTGTTTTTCAAGTATTCTTTTTCATTATCGATTTTCTGTGTAGATATTTTCTTGAAAGTGGATACTGAAGTATCCTACTCATAGTATTGCAGTCAATTTCTTCCTACAGATCTGTAAATACTTGCTTTATATGTTTAGGTGTTCTGATGTTGGGTACATACATATTTAAGCTTGTTATATCTTTCTATTGAATTCACAGTTCTATCATTATATAATGACTTTCATTGTCTCTAAGAAGCAGTTTTTGACTTATAATCTATTTTGTCTGATATACATATGTGTACCTGCTTTTTTTTGGTTACCATTTGCATGAATTATCTTTCCATCTCTTCACTTTTTGACTTCGTGTAGCTTTTTAAGTCTAAAGTGAATTTCTTATAGACAGCATATAGTTAGATCTTATTTTTAAAAAATTACACAGCCACTCTATGTCTCCTCATTGGAGAGTTTAATCTATTTACATTTAAAGTTATTATTAATAGGGAATAATTTACTGTTGTAATTTTGCTACCTTTTTTTCTGTCTGTCATGTAGTCCTTTGTTCCTGTTTTTCTTTCTTGCTGTCTTCCTTTGTAGTTTTGTGTGTGTGTGTGTGTGTGTGTGTGTGTGTGTGTGCTGATAGTCTCAGATTCATTTGTCTTTTCCTTTTGTATAATTTCTCTCTATACTTTTTCCATGGGGCTTTATAAAATATCTTATTGCTATAACAATTATTTTAAGCTGTTAACACCTTCACTTTCATAAAAAACTCTACATTGTTACCTCTTGTCTCTTCAACATCGTATGTTATTGATGTCACAATTTATATCTATTTGCATTACATATCTATTAACATAATTTTAGTTATAGTTTTGTTAATTTTTTTAACTTATACGCTATAATTAATAGTGATTTACCTGCCACCTTTACAATAACACAGTATTCTATATTTGTACATAATATTTTTAGCAATGACTTTTATATATTTTTATGATATCATATTGCTGTTTAGTGTATTTTTATTTCAACTTGAAGAACTCCCTTTAGCATTTCTTGAAAGGCACATAGAGTAGTGATTAACTATCTCAGACTTTGTTTATCTAAGAAAATATTTTTCTTTCCTTCATTTTAGAAGGAATCTTGCCTGATATAGTATTCTTGTTTGTTTTGTTTGTTTATGTTCATCACTTTGAATATATCATCCCACTCTCTCTAGCCTGAAAAATTTCTGCTGAAAAATCTGCTAATAGTATTAGGAAGTTTCCCTCATATGTGGCAAGTTGCTTTTCTCTTGCTGCTTTCAAAATTCTCTCTTTATCTTTAACTTTTGTCAGTTTAATTATAATGCGTCTTGCTATGGGTCTCTTAGGATTTATTTATCTTATTTTGTGCCCTTTTGGCTTCCTGGATCTGGATGTCTGTTTACTTCTAACGATTTGGGGAATTTTCTACCATTATTCACTTGAATAAGCTTTCTGTCGTTTTTTTCTCTCTTTTCTCCTTTTAGAACTTGCATAATATATGTTTATTTGCTTGATTGTGTCCCATGACAATGTTTTTCATTCATTTTCTTGTTTCCTTTTTACTTCTCCAGATGCTTTCCAAAGAGCTGTATTCAAGTCATTTCTTCTCAAATGACTTACCTGCTTGATCTAGCCTGTTGTTGAACCCCTCTATTGAATTTTTATTTCAATTATTATATTCTTCATCTCTATGATTTCTTTTTAGTACTTTAAAATATTTTCTGTCTCTTTGTTGAAATTCTACCTTTTCTCACATATTACTCTCCTGAACTTGGGGGTAACTTTATGGCTTTTATTTTGAATTCTCTGTGAATTCTAAGCCACATATCTTCATTTTCATTGGAGTAAATTTTTTATTTATCATGTTCTTTTATTTAAAACATATTTCCCTCTTCAAAATTGTTTTAATTCTCTGTGTTGATGTGTGTGCATTAGAAGAAACAGCTATCTTTTCAAGTCTTCACAGACTGAACTCATATAAAATAAGACACTAACCAATAAGCATAACCAGAGATTTTGGATGCCTCTCAAATGTCCATGCTCATTCAAACCTCTGTCTCAAACCCAGGAGCCTGGAATGTGCCAAATTCCACCAGTGTCCCAAGACAGGAAGGCAGAAGCCAGTCCATCTAGTAGCAACTAAAAAAATTGGGGCATTAGATGACTGGTCCAATCCCTTCTCTCCTCAGAGAGAAGCTGGAAGCTGGAGTTTATCACCTACTTACTCCTCTTTGAGCTGGGGAGAAGAGCTATAGCAATGCTTGTACTCTTGTTCATTCTGTTCACTCTTTCAAACTGTTTTTTTTTTTTTTTTTGCTCTCTGCAGCTCCCAGGGTCCTAGCAGATGGCAGATCCCAGTGGCTCTCAGGGATCGTCAAGTTATAAGCCAATCCCTTGGGTAGCAGGCAGAAAAGTTGGTCAGCTAGGTATGCAGTGAAACTCCCAGGGAGAAGCTGAAAGAAGCCAGATAATTGGGGCACTAGATGTGCAGTCCAACTCCTTCTAGAACTAATTTCCTCTTCTTATAAAGAGGGCAGTGATATTGAATTAGAGCCCTCTCTAACAATCTTATTTTAACTAAATTACCTCTTTAAACACCGTATCTCCAAATACAATCACATCGTGAGGTACTAGGGGTTAGGATTTCGACACATAAATTTGGCAGTAGGAAGGAGGGAGTCCAGCCTCTATCACTGCTCCCTTCTCTCACAGAGAATTGCATGTGCATGTATGGGGTTTCTCAAAACCTTCAAGTCTCTGATTTTCCCTGCTACTTCGTGGCTTTTCTTCTGTAGGCTTTTGTTGGCTCTACTTCCTCTTCTTGTCCTCTGCTTTTCTCTATCTACTCACACTTTTTATAGAAAGTTTCATCCAATCTCCCCTTAGGGATTCTAGTGGCCATCTTAAATTCAACATGGCCAAAACAGAAATTTTGATAACTTTAATCCTCAAATAAATTCCTCCTGTCTCTTCTAATTACTACCATTGCTAAGAATCAAAACTTTGGAGTCATTTAAGCTTTTTATATCCTCACACCATGCATTCAATGCAGAAAAAAAATCCCATTGGCTCCACCATGAAATATAAATTCTGATTTCCAAATTACATTCTCACCACTTCAATGGCTATACCATCCTCGTTCAAGTCTACACTATGTCAAATTATAGCCATTTATTCCTAAGTAGTTTCCATGCTTTTAAAAAATTCTTTGATTCTCTACATTTCCCTAGATTGATCTTTTAAAATTATAATCCTGAATTGTGGTTATGTGATGTATACATGTGTAAGACATGTGGTCTGTACATTTAAGATTCTCTTGGTTTGCTTTATGTACATTTTTAATTCAATTCCAGTGGATGCAGAGAAAACAAACATGATTCAGTTAATTTCTTATCCCTTCTCAGATATCTTCAGTGGCTAAACATTATGTTCTGCAAGTTTCATATTCTGGGTACCCTGGAGCCCCTTACTTCATTTGTCACTGTCTGTCACTTATTCCACACTTTTACACTGTTTGCACTGCTCTTCTTACTATTTTTTTGTCAAGTTATTGTTTATCTTAGGGTTTTATACCTGTGCCTCAAACACCTTTTTTAAAAACATCACTTCTGTCCTTTTCAAATATCACTCCATTGGAGAAGACCCTACCTGATTGCTCTAGAGCAAATAACATAGCTCCTCTTTCATTGTTCTTTGTCTTCTCTCACTCAATTTTTTTCCTTCACAGAAATGATATCTTCAGAATATTATATATTTAGGTATTTTGATATTTTGTCTGTTTTCTCCATTAGTGTATTCCCAAACCTACAATAAGGCTTAGTACGTTGCTAGTACTCAGTAAGTATTCTGAATGACATAACAAAATATGCCTATAAAATCAAAACAACTTAAAAAATTATTTTGAAACCTAGGGCCCTGGTGGTGTAGGTACCCAAGGTAATCTCCTGGGCAATGGAACAGAACAGAGGCCTCTGAAATAAGACCACACACCTACAACCATCTGATCTTTGACAAACCTGACAAAAACAAGCTGGGGAAAGAATTCCCTACTTAATAAATGGTGTTGGGAAAACTGGCTAGCCATAGGCAAAAAACTGAAACTGGAACCCTTCCTTACACCTTATACAAAAATTAACTCAAGATGGATTAAAGACTTAAATGTTAGACCTAAAACCATAAAAACCCTAGAAGAAAACCTAGAAATACCATTCAGGACATAGACATGGACAAAGACTTCATGACTAAAACACCAAAAGCAATGGCAACAAAAGCCAAAATCAACAAATGGGATCTAATTAACCTAAAGAGCTTCTGCACAGCAAAAGAAACTATCATCAGAGTGAACAGGCAGCCTACAGAATGGGAGAAACTTTTTGCAATCTATCCATCTGGCTAATATCCAGAGTCTACAAGGAACTTAAACAAATTTCCTAAAAATAACAACCCCATCAAAAAGCAGGTGAAGGATATGAACAGACACTTCTCAAAAGAAGTCATTTAAGTGGACAACAAACATATGTAAAAAAGCTCATCATCACTGGTCATGAGAGAAATGCAAATCAAAACCACAATGAGATACCATCTCATGCCAGTTAGAATGGCAATCATTAAAATGTCAGGAAACAACAGGTGCTGGAGAGGATGTGGAGAACTAGGAACGCGTTTACACTGTTGGTGGGAGTGTAAATTAGTTCAACCATTGTGGAAGACAGTGTGGTGATTCCTAAAGGATCCAGAACTAGAAATATCATTTGATCCATCAATCTCATTACTGGGTGTATACCTAAAGGATTATAAATCATTCTACTATAAAGACATATGTACATGTATGTTTATTGCAGCACTGTTCACAATAGCAAAGACTTGGAACCAACCCAAATGCCCATCAGTGATAGTCTGGATAGAGAAAATGGCACATATACACCATGTAATACTATGTAGTCATAAAAAAAAAATGAATGCATGTCCTTTGCAGGGACGTGGATGAAGCTGGAAACCATCATTCTCAGCAAACTAACACAGGAACAGAAAAACAAACACCATGTTCTCACTCATAAGTGAGAGTTGAACAATGAGAACACATGGACACAGGGAGGGGAACATCACACACCAGGGCCTGTTGTGGGGTGGAAGACAAGGGGAGGGGTAGCATTAGGAGAAATACCTAATGTAGATGATGGGTTGGTGCAGCAACCCCCCATGGCACATGTATACCCAAGTAACAAACCTGAACGTTCTTCAAATGTATCCCAGAACTTAAAGTACAGTAATAAAAAAAAATCATTTTGACTACAACTTTGAGACTATTTTGAAGAAAATATTTTACATTTTACATATTTTACATGAAGCAGAGCTTCAGCTTAAATGGAATCTGTTGGAGGTAATTCCATGAAGCAAAAAACAAAAAACAAAAAAACAGAAAAGGAGGAAAAATATCTATTTTTAATTCTATGCAAATTTAACAGTTAAACTTTACTAAAATTTGATCAAAAATTACTTTTGCTTTCATACACAATCAGAGAGACAAAGCTCATATGGCATATATATGCTTTTTCTCTAAACATTTGCAGTTAAATAAAGCCCTGCCATTTAAAAGATGTTTTCAAATGGAAAGAATTATGCAAGTACAACTATCCCCACACTATGTAAACAAGATGTACCCCAAAACATGTAATGAGTTTTGGCCATTTTAATCTGCTTTTAGTATATTAGGGAAAGACTCTATTTCTAAAAAATAACATTCTGAAATATTTTGTAAAACAAAGCAATGATTTACAATACTAATATTCTGCCTCTAAGTTTCAGTACTTTAAAAATCTTGGAGAAATCTTAATTTATTAGACCCTTTTTATATTTAAAAATATAATCGTTCTAAGAATAATTATAATAACAATGAAATGATCACAGGGTAATTATAAAATGAAATAAAATAATTATGAGCAAACATTATAAAGTACAATAGTTTTTAAATACTAGCAATTATTCTTCAAGCAAAAACAAGAAGTATTTGAAGGCTCGTGGTTTGATGCACAGTGACAGAACAAGGGAAAATTTTATTTCATCTCTAAAATAAGAAAACCATGTTTGAAATAAAAGATACAGAAACTTTTTCAATTAAGCAGTGCCTGATAAATATAACTGGTTAATCTTGACAATAAAAGTCAATCTTATAATCACTTTTATTTTTTGGTAAGTTTTAATTTTGGTTCAATTGATTGTCTATAAACTTAGCATCATTTTCTCAAGTTTTCCTTCTCCTAAAATTGAGTATGAATTTACTCTTAAAAATGAATTGCTTACCTTTCCAATTTTTAAGAAATATCCTTCAAAGTGTTAATTAGGACTTATAGACACACTAAACAACAAGCTCCCAAGTAGAAATACCTTATTTTTCTGTGTGTCCTACCTTTCCTTGTCCTCACCAACCGATGACCACAAATAACGTTATGCTTCTTTATTCAGTCAAATAATAATGGCATAAGACCCAGGCTATGTACTTCCTTCCCAGGAATTACTTCCGCATAAAAGGTTTCCCACATGTTTCTGAGAGTTTTCTTCCAGACAGTTCTGCACTACGTGACTCCAACGCAAGAGCCTCAAATTTTTTTACCTGGCAGTTTTCTTACCACCAGTCGTCCACCCCTGTTGCCAAAGATACTTGTGAAGCAGGAGCTTTGCTGGGCAAAGCTGTTTGTGCTGATGCTTCTACTACTTCCGCCATACCTATCTCAGGTGTGGTTGCTGTTCATGAACCTGTTCAAAGGTCAGTTTGTCTACTCTTAACTGCTGCACAGATGTTGGCTGCTTCTGGAAGCCAGGCCCTGCACTGCTCTGCTGTGACTACTAATGGCAACCTCACTCTATCCTGCTGCTGGCAAACAGCAGAAGCCTGCTGCCCCTACTCACTTCCATACTGGCCCTACGTTACTGGAGAATGCCATTCCACTCCAGGAATCACTGTAGGCCTTTCCAGACTTGGAGTTTATTCTCCCCTAGCTCCAGGCCCTAGAAGAAAGACCGTCCTCCATCTCAGTTCAGGTTTGTGCCTGACAATCTACCCCAGGATTAACTACTACTTGGGATGATTGACAGTGGGAATACCCTTTCCCTTCAGGGAATAATTCTATCTGAACCCTCCAAGTTATAGACTTGACCTATGACCCTGACAAGACCATTAAAAATTAACCCAACATTGGCAAATTTCCTGAAACCCAACTATTCAGTCTTTCTTATGATCACTTTGCTACTTATGTTAAAACCAGACTGCTACTTGATAACTTGAAAGCTTTTAAAGTTGGAACTGAATGACCATCCAGGCTGAATACAGTTAATAAATCTTAACAATGAAGCTCATTTTGTTAAAGGCTACCAGTAACTATGTAAGTAACACTTTATAGTGTACTTAACATTCTTTATAATTTAACTAGAGGCAATAACTCAACATATCTGCTAATTTCTAGCTTTTTACTGATCTTCAACATACTAGTTATAATTTGATGACAATATCAGACATGCCCTCAGTGAGAATTATAATTTGATTTCTCTAAATAAAATATACATTATAAATATAAAATATATATTGGAACTACATGTTTAGAAATTTTGAGTCTTGCATACATGGGCACGTACCTAATGTATACCCATTGTCTTATGGGGGATGGTGCTCTCATCTGGAAGCAAATCTGTGTCCAAGTGCTCTTTGTTCTTATCACTCCACTATTAAATAATTGCCTAAGACTTGAGAAGTATCTAAATAAGAATATTACGTAATAAGATCTACTGGACTTAACTCTGTTCCCAGATGTTCAAACTGATATTGACTTTAACTCTCTTACTCAGAACATCTATTATATGTGACCATTCATGTACAAATGAGGCTAAGTAATTATGCAGGGTATTAGCATATTGGTGCACAGTGATGTGAAGTGAATTCCAGATTAACCCTCTGAGCTTTTATACGAAAGTGGGAAGAAACCGACATCCATTTAAATACAACAAGAGATGCTCTTTTATTCTACTGAGAGGCATTTCTTCAAGTGAACTTTAGGATCATCATGTTCAGGCACAAATACAATGAAAGTTACAAATCTCCATACTTTACAATGTCGTTTTATATCTAAGAGTCTGTCTAGTTCAGAGTAAAAACAGAATTAAAATTTATATTTGGACTTAGGCAAAATATCCTGATATATAGTTCCAGCTCTATGCTTTTATTTGCAAAAGACTTTGAGTCTCTTCATAAATAACTTGTGCACACTTCAGGATCAGAATACATTTGAATATCTGCTGACCCTTGGAGAGGGTTCAAATGAATCTCAACTACAGAGAGTGCTATGAGATCTTTGAGAGGATGTGAAGGAAGAAATAGTCTCATCAGTCCGTGTGGATTTGGTAACAGCCTGAATTGTAAGGGTCAGTGATTCCGAGGACAGTAACAGGCTGCATTTGAACTCACTTTTCCCAAGGCCTCTATGCAGTTCCTATGTACCCTGTTGAAGAGTGCTGAATATTAAAAACCAGGATTCCTAGTGGGGCAAAATTAGAATTTATTACCCAAAATAGGACATTTTTGAGAGGCAGCAAGGATTCTACAAAAAGCACCAAAGATTTACAGGTGGACTTTAATGGTAAAGAGTTCTGAAAGCCATAGGCAAGAGTGACTCAGAGGCAGAGACCCAAAGTCAAGTCATGAAGGCAAAGATTTCTGAGTTTCATTCACCATCTGCTGTGTAGCAGAAGCAGCTTGCAGCTGTAAAGTAGTCTGTGCAGAGAGTGGTGGGTCAGTCACACAGGCATGGAGCAGCAGCCTGAGGGAGTCCATGCAGTGACCCTGGGTGGGTATGGCCGTGATCCCCAATGACCGTAGGAACCATGGAAGGCTTAAAGCAGAGGAGAGCCACAGCATGGATGGCGATGTGAGTAAAAGGGATAAAAGACTGACCAAATGTCCTGGTTTGCTTGAGATGGTCCTGGCATAATTATTCATGGTACTTCTGTATTAGGTGCTGTTAGTGACTCACTCAGATTATTTTGCAGCCTGTTGTACCCATATCTCGATTGGTGTGTAGACTGCTGATGGCTTACAGCTGACATCACATCAGCCCTTTCTGCACAACACACACACACTTAAATGCAGAATTGCCTCAGCTTTCAGAAAGAAAGAGGCCCTTCAGGAGTGAGTCACAGTCAATGGTGCGGTTTAACCTAAAGAGCACTCCCTTGCTGAATCACGTCCACATGAATCCTCGTTTCAGATGGGCTCCACATCCAGGGCAGTTGTTCTAACGCAGCCTTTTTCACTCTCAATTGGGTCCTGATTTGGATGATAAATTTGCCCTAAGTGTCAAAGTCTAGCACAGGCAACATCAACAGAGGCAAGCAGAGTGAAGGTGAGTCCTGGTTGGGAGAATCAGTGAGACTGCAAGACAGCAGCAGGCAGGTGGAAAGAAATGAAGAGAGATTGTGGGCAGACCATATATGACAGCCCTATGCTAGAGATTTCATAGCTACACGGTACAGAAGAGGGATGAGGTGTGGTGCTAGTGTGTGAGAACTGTTAATCCAACAGGCTTTGGTTCTAACTGTTCAAGTGAATTTGATTTGTGTAATCCTAGAAAATATTGTTTGTACTGATATTAATGTAACCTAGACATTGGCTGAAATTACCCTATCCTTGTTAGTAAGAAAATAAAAGCACAGTTTTACTGACTCCCTTTGGCAATATGAAGGCCACTGGTGAGATGACCTGAGCGCTGATGTGGTGGAGTCTTGTGGGGGAGTTACACTTGACTGGAAGACCAAGAGGGGAGGGAGTGGTGATATGAGACTGCTTTGAAGAGTTTGTTACAAAGAGAATCAGTAAACGGGACTGTAGATGGAAAGTGACCTAGTGTCTAAAGATGATCTTTTTTTAAATATAGAAAATACTGAGGTATATTTCTATGCCAATAATAAAATTAGCTAATGCTTATATAGCTTAGCAATTACCAGAATGTGTTCCAAGTGTTTTTACAATACCAATTTATGTAATTCATAATTTTCATAAGAACCTCTTATTTTACAGATAAAATTGACTCACAAAAAGGGTTAGTAATGGACTCAATGCAGCTACTAAAGGGTGGGGCCAGGATTTCAAACCCAGTTATTTCCAAAGTGCATGCTCTTTAGAATACAGGACACTGGCTTACATAAACAGAGAAATGATCCTCTCCGGCGAGAGAAGTTGATTGGGACAAAAAGGAGAATACTGCAGGAGCCAAAGTACTACAGGTGTGAGAGAGGACTGGGATTAGTATGCAAGTGAGGAGATTCAAAATTTAGAAACCAGGACCATTCATTTGCTGGACTATAGATGAAGGGAAGTTGTTAGGCCTCTGTGGTGACTCTACTCTGATTTTGTTTTTATTTCCTCAATGTAGTAAGAGATAGGAGTGAAGTGAAGAGGGGCAGTATTGAATGTTTAAGAAGAGAGAAGAGGTGTGAAATATATGCAAAATAATTACCTCTGTGCTTCCATTTGCAAACATAGGCTTTGAAGAAGATATAAACCAAACTAAGTCCATTCTAAATTTAAGACCTTGACTCCTGATTATTGTAGATCTCAGGAGACTTCATCCACCTATCCTGCAGGTACTTTCTTAGTGATCCAGGAATTATCTTCTTCATGAGGCTTGAACTCCTTTACATGGCTGACTTTCATGAAAATGGAAGATCTCTTTTTTCTAAGAACCCTGTTAAGGACAGATGGGAATTAAAACAAGGTTTTAAAGTGGCCAAGGGGTAAATCGAAGTGTTTCATGTGCCTCGTTAAAACAAAACACCACAATTGAAAAAGAATGAACCTTTAAAACCAATTGTCTGAGGCCTCACCCCAGGAGGTTTTATTTCCCTACAGATTAAGCATGTCTTTTCATTTCCTTGGAAAGAGATCTGCTTGTAAAAGTGTTTTATGTACAGTTTAAGTGCCATGCTTGTGCTGTTCCAGGAAAATGTGCATTGTCATGCAAGTGTACCCTGTACTTCCCTTCTTGCTCCCTGTCAAGGCATGTCTCTGTCACCTGGTTCATTTGTGCCGGACACATTCAAACATGAATTCAAAATAAGTTATAAATTTGCTTACAATTGGCAAATAATGCAGTCATTCCTTCTTCTTCTCATATTTTCAATTGTAGCTAACCATCCTTGATCTAGGCTCTTCTATGCATTAGTCTGAATACCAGGACATTCTTGATGCAATTTCTAGACTAGAAAAACACAACCATTTTGAGAAGAAAACAAAAGGTGCCAAAGATTTTACCTTACAGGTTTAAATGACCAACTGTATTTAACCAATGTCAAGTTTTCTCAAAGGTGTCCTAATATCCATTTGACTCTTTCACATCTAATGGGAATTTTCAATGAAACCAATTAATCAATGCATGCTTGCAAACCTGGTCATAAAAATAATATATCTTCACTCTCCTAACTTCTTTCTTTGTATCTACTACCAGAGTTACACCTCTTCCATGGTTGTCAGTGGCCATTATAACCTTAACTTCTCTCTGTCTTGTCTCGTGTTTATATCCTGTCAGTAGCATTCCCCTATCTCGTCTTTTGATCTTTCACCTAACATCTGTACTTTTCAGACCAGCTTTAAGTTTTTATATCTTTATCCTGACTTACTGGAACACAGAGATGATACTGGAACAATGCATTTAAAGACAATTTTATTGTTCAACTACTAAAAATGATGATGAAAGTTTATATCTCTTGTTGTGGAAAAATGCATACAAATATAATGTTAAAAGACAGAAACAGATTATTAAAGAGTACATAGAAATGTAATCTCACTCCTGCAATCCCAGCACTTTGGGAGGCCAGGGTGGGTAGATCACTTGAGCCTAGGAGTTCGAGACCAGCATGGGTAATGTGGCAAAACCCCGTATCTACAAAACATACAAAAAAAAAAATTAGCAGGCAGGGCATGGTGGCATGCACCTGTAGTCCCAACTACTCAGGAAGCTGAGGTGGGAGGATTGCTTGAGCCTGGGATATTGAGACTGCAGTGAGCTGTGATTGCATCACTGCACTCCAACCTGGGAGGCAGAGCGAGCCCCTGTTTCAAAACAAAAAAGAAAAGAAAAGAAAGAAAAGAAGTATGATCCCCTTTTTTGTATCAAATTTTTTTTTTTCTTGTATAGAAAGTAGTTCGGCACCGCGTATTCTCACTCATAAGTGGGAGTTGAATAATGAGAACCCATGGACACAGGGAGGGGAATATCACATACAAGGGTCTGTCGTGGGGTGGAGGGCAGGGGGAGG
The DNA here is from genome assembly GCF_049350105.2 of Macaca mulatta. Lineage (NCBI taxonomy): Eukaryota > Metazoa > Chordata > Mammalia > Primates > Cercopithecidae > Macaca > Macaca mulatta. The sequence continues at coordinate 181,022,585 of NC_133407.1, read as the reverse complement.
GAGATCATTAGGACAAATATCTAATACATGCGGGGCTTAAAAGCTAGATGATAGGTGCAGGGAACCACCATGGCACATGTATACCTGTGTAACAAACCTGCACATTCTGCACATGTATCCCGGAACTTAAAGTAAAATAAAATAATTTTAAAAAGAAAAAAAAAGTAGTTTGGAAGAATTGGTACCCTAATGTGAACTGGTTATCTTTGGTTGCATGGTGACAATACAAATCTCTTAATTTTATTCATCAACAAAGGTATTTTACTAGTTTAATATAAAGCATGGGCCAGGCGCGGTGGCTCACGCCTGTCATCCCAACACTTTGGGAGGCCGAGGTGGGCAGATCACTTGAGGTCAAGAGTTTCAGACCAGCCTGGCCAACATGGCGAAACCCCATGTCTACAAAAAATACAAAAATTAGCCAGGCGTGGTAGCACACACCTGTAATACCAGCTATGCAAGAGGCTGAGGCAGGAGAATCACTTGAACCTGGGAGGCAAAGGCTGCAGTGAGCCAAGATCATACCACTGCATTCCAGCCTGGGTGACAGAGTAAGACTCCACCTCAAAAAAACAAAAGCAAAAAAAAAAAAAAAAAAAAAAGCATGGGGTAAAGAATAGCTTTTCTTTCCATGTGGCCTTTCATGTCTTAGAATTTTAAGTCACCCAGAAATTGGTGTGTGGGGTATTTTTCAGCTCTCATTATTCTATTTGATTTGGCATGATTTTATGCATAATCACCAGAGCTACTTAATTATATATTTAATCCTAATAAAATGCTAGCCAATATGGCAAGACCTGAAACTAACACTGAGAAGAGTGTAGAATCAATACCTTTTCAGAGTTTTGTGAAAAAAAGACCAGATAATTAAATATATGATTATAACGAATAGCTAATTGCCATAGTTAGGAGATATAGGAGGTTATTGGAATGTTTAAGAGGGGCATATAATCCAGTGTAAAGACATCAAGGAAAGTTCTCTCAATGAAGTCATGTCATGATAAAGAGAGAATAATTTGGGGGAGGAGAGGTTCTAATTACATGGGCCAGAACATCAAACCAGTAGGTAGTAATATGATTTTTTTTAATCTGCAATATAACATGCTGTGAACATCTAATTCTTCTTTAAACATTCTATTTCTTTCATTGACTTCTAGTATTCTATGTGATGGAAACATTAATTGCTTCCTGTCTTCTAGCAGCTATGAAGAAATTATAATAATTTTTGATAAAAAACACTGAAAACTCATTTATGAAATCTCCTTTGGGAAGGGAATGATTAATCCTTGAATAAATAGCTTTATAAGTCAGAAGGAAAAAGGCAAATCTTATGAAGGAAGTTAATTTATAAATCCTAGACTCTGGTTTTTATTGGCTACTTACTAGATTTTTATAGAAAAGGAGAATATTTATAATTTCAGATTAAAATTTTTAAATGAAGAGGTGATGGAGAAAGCACAGCTAATTTCTGTATGCACCGAGATAGCATTTAATGGTTGAATTAAGTTGTAGATTCAGTGGTAGATATGAAACTTTACTATTCTAGGGTCTGACCAGGAATTTAAGAAGACTGTGTTTTCATTTTGAGCCGAAGATACAAACAAAGGAAACCCTAGCTGATAAAGTGTAGTGTTGCCAGACCGGTGAATTGCATGCAATATGTATGATGATCCTTCTTGTAACATCAGATGTTTTTGTGGTTCGTATATAAAATACTTTTTGTGTCTTTTATAGTTTCAGGTATGGTAAAATAAAGCACACTTTAGGGGCTTTGCTTTGACTACGAATTACGTACAGATGATTTTAGTCATAAGGATATGCTAAATTAGCTAGACTCAGACCTTCATTTTGTCAGTTTGTTTTTATTATGGTAAAATTACATAACATTAAATTTACCAGCTTAACCATTTTGAATATACAATTCAGTGATATTAAGTGTATTCCTAATGTTGTACAGCCATCATTGCCATTGATCTCCAGAACTCTTTTTCATGTTGCAAAACTGAAACTCTATATCCATTACACAATAACCGGCCATTTCCTCTCCCCCACAGCCTCTTGACTTTTACATAGAGTATGTTCTAAATGATTTTTTTAAAATCTGAACTGCAATTTGTTTATAGGAGCAAAACAATCCAGTGATGGTTGAATTTCCAAACTGCTCCACAAAATCCTATTTATATACTAGCTAATGAAACTTATTAAATTGATAAAAACATACAAATTCATGGACAAGATTAGAAGCCATAATAGACAGTAGGTTGAAACCTGGTGTAAATGAAAGATATCTATTTTAAAAAAACACTTTATTGGGTACAAGGTGATCCTTAATAAATATGCAAATGGACAGTTTCTGCTTGGCATCCGCCATACCTTTTGTTGTGTTTCTCTCTTACATCCTGGTGCTTTTCTTTCCAACTTCTAAACACTTACTTCCCTAATACTATCCTAAGCCTGCCTGCCATGCCCCACACAGGCCTGTATCATTCCCTGAAAGTCCCATACTTTAAAAGAACTTCCTTCTCTTTGCACATTTTGATTGGCGAGCTTCAAACATGAGGGTGAGATATTTTATATTAACATAGACTAGAAAGATACATGCAAACAGCATTTTGCAAGTTATTTTTCATATTCTTAGATCCCATGAGAATTCACAGATAGCATTACATTGCCAGGTAAAAGAAAAAGAAACAGATTCCATCACACCATGCAAAATACCAAATGAAGAGCATTAAGAAGTACTAGAGATGACATTCCATATAGCTTGAACTGTTTATCAGACCTTTTTCAGATGCCAACTTTGTGGCTTACAGAGAAGCTGCTCTGTTATTAAACTTAAAAAAAAAAAGTTAAATTACATTTGCTAAGGTTGAATCATAGATACTGAATTTTATAAATTCCCTCTAGTAAGAATCTCAATTTACTTTCTTTCTCCATCTATTACTGTTTCCATGTTTTATACTTCTTGAGGAACTTAGACCTGATGCTGGAGATGGTGAAAATTTAAACTGCAAATTTTGGAGGAGTGAGAGTGGCTGCAAACTCCTAAGCCAGAAGTCATTTCTCTGGGCTTCCATAGGTGGTTTGTATGTAGAGAATCTGATGGCTCTTGTTTTTCTCGTTTCCTTCAGCTTCTCACATATACTGTCGGGAAAAAAAGGCAAATTGTTTTGTAGGCCAATAGTTCCCCAAATGATGCTTTACGTTCTATCTTTTGTGATACCCTATTTATCATTATTTAGTGCAAGAGTGTTCCAAGCTGCCTAGTATATGGCCTTATGTAGCTCTGCTGAGACAGTTTCTAACCCATGAAATTTGGTGTGCTAGAAAACTGACAACTATTTACTTTTGTGATATGAACTCTTGCTTTTCAGTAAAGTTTGAATCATGAGAGTTTGCCCTGTGATCCCTGAGAGCACATACACTTCCTTGGAAAATGCAAGATAGAGAAGGACTCCCCTTAATATTTAAGATTGATTATTTGTATAATTCCCTTGGTGTTTTCTCACAGTATACTTGGTGATATTGATTGCGATAAACTCGTAAGAAAAGACAATATTTTCTCATTCAATTATTCTATTCCATCCCATTCAATTTAGTTTAATTCAATTTGCCTGTGTTGAGTTCTTCTTCTGTAGCAGGAGAACCATTGCTTACCTCTAACCAGTACTTGAAGGTCATCTCTCATCTGAATGTTACCATTTCTTGCTGGCTAGGGCATTTCAGCAAAGATCTTTGTGCTAGAAAGAAATCATGCAAGTGTTTTACAGCATACTTTGTCTGGTAATTAAAATAACCAAAAGTGTTCTGGTCACAAAGCTGTTTCACTTATTATAGTATACTATTTTAATAATAGTTCAGTTCTCAACGTTTCTTCCTACACCAACTACTGTGCTACAGTACACAATTTATTCTAGTACTTGAGAATAGTATCCATTAAGAGTTAGATGTTTGAAGGGCATATTTTTCAGTAACACTAACCCTTCTTATTCTTCTATTTTAATCATTGCTGCACTTGGTTTATAACTGTGACATCGTCACGTCAGTAATTCTTACAGGTATAATGCCAAGTAAAGTTACCCTTTTCAGCCAAAAACATTGCCATAGGGTAAAACTAAATTGGGGTTAAAGAAACAATATAAAAGTAAATCAGAACAGACATTTATAGGAAGGAAATAATATTTTTATTGAGTGGCCTCAAGCAGCAGTAATGTTCAGAAATGGGAAAATGCTGTCCTAAGGAAAATAGAAAAATAATGGAAGACTCAGTTTGAAGGACCAAATACTTGTAACTCATAAATTTTCTCAATATCATAAAAACATTTTTCCATTTATTTTTAGATGATATGTAATAATTGTACATATTTATGGGATACAGAGTGATATTTCAATATATGTACACAATGTGGCATGATCATATCAGTGTAATTAGCATATCTGTCACCTGGAACATTTATCATTTCTTTGTGTTTGTGAACACTCAAAATCCTCTTTTAACTTTTTGAATATATACACTAAATTATTGTTAACCATATTTATCCTACAGCGCTAAGAACACTAAAACTTATTCTTCCCTTTGTATCTATAATGAGCTGTAACTTTATATGTGATAACCAGCCACTCGCTGTCCTTCCCTCCCTTCTACCCTTCCTAGCACCCTCTAATAACCACAATTCTACTCTCTACTTCTATAAGCTCAATTTATAAAGAGATTTTTATTAACATAGGCTATTCTTTCTTTCTTTTTTTTTTCTTTGAGAGGGATTCTCACTCTGTTGCCCAGGCTGGAGTGCAGTGGGGTGAACTTGGCTTGCTGCAGCCTCTGCCTCCCAGGTTCAAGCAATTCTCCTGCCTCAGCCTCCCAAGTAGCTGTGACCACAGGTGCCTGCCATCACGCCTGGGTAATTTTTGTATTTTTAGTAGAGACAGCGTTTCACCATGTTGGCCAGGCTGGTATTGAACTCCTGACCTCAGGTGATCTACCCGCCTCGGCCTCCCAAAGGGCTGAGATTACAGGTATAAGCCACTGCACCCAACTGATAGGCTATGATTTCTTTATAAACTAAGCCTGATCTATGCAAACAAAAGAAAATAGAGAACTCAATAATTATGTAATGAAACTGATCTGCATAAGCAGTTGCTCTAGATTAGATTAGGCTTCATTATTTTTACTCTCTATCTTTTAAAATTAGAATTATCTATAATTTACTTCAATTAATGATCAGTATAGATGAAGTTTTTCATCTTAGCTTATGACTGTATCTACCCAGGCCTATTAATAGAAGCTGATCTTTTCTGACCATTCAATTACGCTATCATAATAATAGTACCCATAATAGTTTTCTCTAGGGAAGATGGGTTGACTTGAGAACCAGAAACTGTTAAATAAAATATTATCTTGCTTTTATGCTCTATTTCAGTTATTAGAACTATTAGTTTCAGCATTATGTGACACAGTTAAAATGAACCATTTTGTGAATGGTCTGAAATATTTGGACACAGCCTACAAAATTCTTGGCCAAAAATGTTTTACATTTAAGCCTGAATTTGTCTCTATATATTGATTACAGTTACCTGAAAATTCACCAGTTATTAACTTTATAAGCTTTGGTTCATAAGCTGCAATGACTGGGAGGGTTTGTGAGCTCAGCTTATCACCAGAAATAACTCAATAACTATTCACAGGCAATCATGGACACAGTCAGTCACCAGAGGTCAGCTCACATGGCCAACCATTTATTTGCCAAAAGGTACCTAAAAGTTTCTTACCTTTTTTTTGTACTCCCTCTTCTCTCTTTAGGGTACTACCTCTGTTTAGTCTTAGCCATTGTGCCCTAGGCCAAGTTCCATTTATTCTTTGATACCAAGCTTCTAAAACCCTGTTTGTTTCAAAATTTTTAAATTGTAGTTGTCTACAAGACAAACCCCTCTCTTCCAATAACTTTTTTTGTCTTTTAAAGTACAGCTTTATGCATCTTTATGCCAATATACCCATTCTTCACTAGGGATAGAAATGGGCAGGGGAAGTAAGTGAAGGGGCCACAGATTTTTTCACTTCCATGTGCAGACAAAAAAAAAATCAGCACATCTCCCATGACTGGTGGAGAAATGACCTAAGAAGGCAACTTGCCATTTTTAAGTTCTTCTATTAAGTAATCAAGTCAGAAAAGAGAAAGCACTGTGCAATACTCTAAACCATAATATAAATTTAATTATAGTTTTCCTAAGTTACTCTGTACCTATAAAGTACATTTTAAAAGATTATACTGTTAATAGACAACACTTCCCTATAATTTTGATGTATACTCATTATATCACAAACAAAACTGAATTTCTAGTTGTGCATGGTGGTTCACACCTATAATTCTAGTGCTTTGGTAGGCTGAAGTGGGATGCTCACTTGAGGCCAAGAGTTTGAGATCAGCCTGGGCAACGTACCAGGACCCTGTCTCTACAAACAAACAAACAAACAAACAAACAAACTACACCATGGTCCGTGCCTGTAGTTCTAGCTACTTGGGAAGCTCATGTGGGAGAATCCCTTGAAGCTAGGACTTGGAAGCGACAGTGAGCTAGGATTGTGCCACTGCACTCCAGCCTGGGATACAGAGTTTGGTCCTATCTCTAATATATATATATTTTTATATACATATAATCTATTATATATAGTATATAATATATGATCTATTATATAATATATCTTATATATCTTATAAGATATATATAATATATGACATATTTCATATATAAGATATATAATATATAAGATATATTATTATATTAAATATATAATATTTAAATATATTAAATATATAATATATAAGATATATATCTTATATATGAAATGTCATATATATTATAGATTATATGTATATACCCTGAATATTCTATATCCAACAATGACTTTTTATTGTTAGTAATGCTCTCCTCTTCTATACTCTGGATATGAAAGAAATACTCTTTTCACTTCTGCTTTTTCAATTTAAATGTGTATAGGAAAAAATATCCTCATATAAATGCCTCTCCAACAGAATTTTCTACTTGCAAATGGAATTTTTAAAATTTGCTAATGTGATATGTGAGTAGAACACTAGGTCTTGACAAATATGGTTCCTTTCCTACTGTTTTGAGACTACTTCAGTAAACTTGCAGATGGAGGTCACAAAGTAGTACTGAGAGAAATGATTTTAAAACATTCAGAAGAAGACTGAAAGGTTTGACGTTGAGTTTGGGAGGACAGATAATTAGTTGGACTGTAGGTTTCAGTCGCTCTTGAAATAATGACGAAAGATCGCATTATCTTCAAAAGCATTTCACTGACTTTCAAAGTGAAAATGTGCCTAAGGTAGGAGAAATAAACTGTATGCATCGCAAGTTTATCCAGTGGAAAAATTTGAGGTATGCTGCCAAAAGGCAACTCAATCTTGTTGTGGCAGTTCTAAGATCTTGGTTATTAGCAAATTGCTTACTGATTGAAAATCTGTATTTATTATTAGAGAATCACTGGCTTTTGGAAAATATCCTTGAGGCATTTCATAAAGTGCAGAGGATCAATCTCTAATACCACATGGGAGGCATTAGGGGTTAGAAAGGGCCAAGGCATTAAAATTTTCAATATGCATTCCGAAAACTGGGAATAAGATATCTGGCAATTCATCTAAAATTTCTTTGAAAATATTATGTCTCTTGCTATATTCAGCATTTAAAAAATGTTTAAATATGGTGTGGAGAAAGAAAAGCATATGAAAGTATTGCTTCCAGATTCCTTGTGACTACACAGCTATTGTCAGTTAAAATAGTCAGGAAAACAGTTACTTTACCATTTTCTGAGTTTTTATACAGTGTGACATCATACTACGGATTTTATGTCTCTTCATTTTATCCTGGAAATAGTACTTTTATTCTGAAAGGTACTATTATTATGTCTCTATAACTGACTACAAAACTCAAGTAATTAACTTAAGTAAATTAAGTTAGTTAAATAATTAGAATAAGATCACAAAGCCAGGAAAGGATAGCCTGGTCCTTTTTAACCCTTAATGTCACCCATGAATCACAGCTCTCTGTGGTGGTGAACTACACGCTAAAGTGAAAAAAAAAAAGTGCACTATTTCTTCTAGAAATATTCTAGATAAAATTGCAAAACTGATACAGTTGTCTGTGTAGAAGAAAAAAATGAAAACAGGCTTCAGACATATATTAGGCCAACAAGAGTGCAGATCAAACATGTAGGATTTTTATTTTTGTGCATTTATATTGCTGGGCTAGAACATTCATTTGATCTGTATCTATTGAACATCTATTATGTGCCAGATATTCTGCTAAATCCTGGCAATATAAAGATTCCTAACCTCAGTGAATTTGCTCTCTAAAAAAGGAAATAGAAATAAACACACAAACAAAAAATATAAATTGAGATAAGGACTGTGAAGAAAACAAATGTGTTTTTGATAGAGACTAACAGGTGGGAAGAACTAATTTAGATAATGTGATCAAAGAAATCCTCTTGTAAGAGCTTATTTAGGTGGCCCTAAGCGATAAGAAGAAACCATTCACATGAAGAAAGCAAAGTCTGAAAAACTCTTGCAGAAGGGTGCTTGAGGTACTGGAAGAATCTAAAGACCACTCTGGCTGGAATGTGGTGAACAGACAAACTGACTTTAATATTGGTGAGTTGAGGATGTAATTAAGCTTTTCTACTTATACTAGAAGATAGATGTTAAGAGACAAGGCTTAATGCATTGTCAAAGAAGATGTAATTTCATAAGCCCACATTTCTACTAAAGAAGGTGTAATTTCATAAGCCCACATTTCTACATGGATGAAGATGATCTCTTCAGGCCAGGTATCAGAGCTTGGAAAGGAAGAAACTTATAGCTCCTTTCTCTCTACTCTTGAAAAGTGAAGCTTATTTATCTTTATTAGAGATAATTGCTTATCGATTGGTGGGTTCCTGCTATGGCTCCATCCAGGTCACAGCTTAGAGACCTGTCTAAGATATGAATAGATAATTTATACTTGGAAAAAGGAGTTCCATTGGCCAGGAGACACATTAATTCTAGAATTCCTGACAGCTTGGAATTCTTTGATTTTTTTCCCCAACCCCAGAGTTTAGCTTTAAATTAGCTCTCTTATTTTGTCTCCAGTATACATGCTTAGAACATTTGTTTCTGGTTTTAAATATATGTATTCAACTAAATGTAAGCTCTATTACAAATATTTAATAAACCACTGAACCTTGTAATTAAAAAAAAAAAAAACTCACCAAAAATTAGCTTTCTTAGTTAACACCTCTAAAAATTGTCCCTGACTTGGGATTTTAACATCCTAAGAGGTATTTGTATCATCTTTCTTACTGCCACTGACCGGAGAACATTCACAACTCTTAAAGTCTTCCCAGGTTCTTTGGGGGAAGTTATACATGTTCTGTAAAAACAATGCACACCATAGGAGAGTTTACATAATATTTCTGAACTCAAATAAATACCATACTATGTGGTTGGGTTAGGAGAAAGCTTTTATGTTTATTTATTTCTTGTTTTTCTTCAAAAGAAGACTAACGTTATCAATGTTGTGCTTTTTGGCAGACTGCACTGGTCCTAGGTAGAGATGGTTTGTGGGGATGAGAAGGAAGAATTAGCTACTAACTTTCCTCCATTCTTTAACAGAGCAGAAGTATGATATGTGGTTAGCTGGTACAAAAACTGAGGGTGCAAAGGGCCTGGGAAGTCATGGCCATTGGAAACAGAAACATCAAATCTGTGATATCCTGGAGCAGTGGTCAAGAGAACTAGTTTCTGGTCTTGACTGTGCCATTAACTTGCGGTGGTATATGAAAAAATCACTTAACCTTGACTTTAACCTTAGCGTTGGCCTCAGGTTCCTCATCAGATTCTCTTTAGAGAACCTGCATTACTTCATTCAATAAACATAGACTGAGTGCCTACAATGTGTTCAGTAGTCTGAGAAGTTCTAGGCAGCCAACACAAAACTAAAAGTGCTTTGGGCAATTACCTCTCAAAGCTCTAGTTTTTACATATGGAAAACAAGTTTTTAAAAATAACTCCCATTTTACAGGATTTTGAGAATAACCTATATGCCTGAGATAATCTGTAAACAGTGGATGACATGTAGAATGTGCTTAAGATTGGGTAGTTACTATTATTACTGTTATTGGTGGAGATTGTAGTCTGTGACCTCACAGAGCCTCTGATTGGACAATTGAAATATTATAAGTGCTGTGGGAGGGCAAAAGGGCTTTGGATCTGAAGGCAGCTCATTTAATTCCCAGTCTGGTAGTTGCCTGGAAGCAACTGGTGACTTTTTACTCTAAACTTGATGATCTCACATTTTTCTTTCTCTTAGGAGTCAACAACTCTATAGAGTTGGTGAAATTTAGTCTCCAAACTCATTGGCCATCTTACACTTTCTAAATTTTCCTGTTATAATAACCATTGATTGATGTCAAAAAATTTGTAGACTTCTCTTGCTGTTAGTTTTATTTTAGCATTTATTAATTGACTGTGAAAATACATAATGACAGACACTACTACATAGGCATATATTTGCAATCAATTAATGTGTTTAAACCCAAGTTTTATCTATGTACCTTGAAAAATAGTCTTGTATCAGTTGAGTTTCTCAGGGAAAATGAACCAGTATTTATGCCATGTATGGCTTACATGATTGTGGGGGCTGAAAGTCCAAAATGTGTAGAGCAGGTTGGCAGACTGAAAACTCTTGAGCAGGAGTTGATGTCACAGTTCTGAGGCAGAATTTTTTCTTCCTCAGTGAACTGCAGTTTTATTCTTAGGGCTTTTCATCTGATTTTTTGAAGGCCCACTCACACTATGGATGATTATCTGCTTTAGTTAGCTAAAGTCAACTGATTGGAGATGTTAACCATATCTACAAAATACCTTGTGACATCACCTAGATTTCCGTTTGATTAAATAAGTGTGTACTATAGCTTAGCTAAGTCAACACATAAAAGCAACCATCAAAACTACAAATTTCTAAAAAAATTCTTATTTTATTCATTCTACAAAAATCATTTGTCATACACATGAACCGAAAGAACTGTCTGCTCTTCCAAAAGGTATGGAGTATAGTTTAGATTTCATAGACTTAGATCCAAATGATGATATGTGGTTAGGAAATATTAAATCAATGATTCTTTAGGACTTACAACTCTTCTGTAATAGGGACACAAGAATATTAGTCAAGCGTTCAATTGCTGTTTCCAGGGAGAACTCTGATTTTGCTTATATGGAAGTTACCGTGTATGCCTGGCTCAGGGTGTGACACTGCTCAGCAGAACAAGAAGGCTTCTGAGAACTCTGCGCTTGTGATTTGCGATTCCTGGTTTGTTGCTGAGCATTCTCCTAAAAACTCAGCTAGCAAGATATGACTACTCTAACTGGCCAACAAAGACAGCATAGAGAGGGTTATGAATTATTAGTAAAGCATATTGATTTTTTGAAATGCTGGCTGAGATTTAAAAGGAAACAGAAAAGTCAAATCCTTGATTGGGAAAGTCTGGTCCTAATATAGGTAGAGGAACATCTTTATAAACATTTCTAGGAACGATATATATGATTATAAAAATAAGTTGTTTCATTCTGAAGGCAATTTCTCATCTCCTGTTTCTCTCTCCCTTTGAACTCCTTTGGACAAAGATTTTAGAAAACAGCGTGAATTTTGTAGGCTTTGGTCCAAACAAATTGAAAGCAGCTAAGACTTTCTGCTGAACAAAAATGTACTTAATATGAGAAGTTTCATATACTGTTTTACCATTGTTGAAGTTGCATGTTTTGTCACTATGTCACTACAAAGTCTGGGAGTAAGGAATCTTTTTTCCCCCCTAAATCTAGCCTAGCCTTAATACTGACTGAATGTTTTGTATTTCATGTTAGTCATTCAAAAAAGGCATCCAAACAAAAGGTAGAAAAATGATTATAGGGATTGAAAAATCATTGAGGAAAAGTGAAATTCTGATGAGAAAAGCTGCAAGGAGCAACTAGATTACTATCTTTGATAATTTTTAGGACATTTAGTTGTGGGATTTAGTTATACTTAATGTTCAGAAGTAAATGGTCAAGGGAAAATATTATTAAATCAATGGTAAGAAAGTGCTCTGATGGACATGGCAGGTACCTCTTGATCATATGGGTGATAAAACATTGAAATTGGCTGCTGAAGAAAACAATGTTAAACATTTAATGTGCTTGGTAACTATTTGTCTTAGTTGAAAGAAATTTCTCTCTCTAAAGATGGAAGGCTGGAACACATATGTTTTCAAGCTCTGCAACTCACTAGATTGTGAGTTGAACCTTTTATATACAAAAGTAGGTATTTATTGAATATCTAGGGGGCGGAGCAAGATGGCCGAATAGGAACAGCTCCAGTCTCCAACTCCCAGCGCGAGCGACACAGAAGACCGGTGATTTCTGCATTTTCAACTGAGGTACTGGGTTCATCTCACTGGGGAGTGCCGGACGATCAGTGCTGGTCAGCTGCTGCAGCCCGACCAGTGAGAGCTGAAGCAGGGTGAGGCATTGCCTCACCTGGGAAGTGCAAGGGGGAAGGGAATCCCTTTTCCTAGCCAGGGGAACTGAGACACACAACACCTGGAAAATCGGGTAACTCCCACCCCAATACTGCGCTTTAAGCAAACAGGCACACCAGGAGATTATATCCCACACCTGGCTGGGAGGGTCCCACACCCACGGAGCCTCCCTCATTGCTAGCACAGCAGTCTGTGATATACCGGCAAGGCAGCAGCGAGGCTGGGGGAGGGGCGCCCGCCATTGCTGAGGCTTAAGTAGGTAAACAAAGCTGCTGGGAAGCTCGAACTGGGTGGAGCTCACAGCAGCTCAAGGAAACCTGCCTGTCTCTGTAGACTCCACCTCTGGGGACAGGGCACAGTAAACAATAACAAACTTGGCAGAAACCTCTGCAGATGCAAACGACTCTGTCTGACAGCTTTGAAGAGAGCAGTGGATCTCCCAACACGGAGGTTGAGATCTGAGAAGGGACAGACTCCCTGCTCAAGTGGGTCCCTGACCCCTGAGTAGCCTAACTGGGAGACATCCCCCACTAGGGGCAGTCTGACACCCCACAACTCACAGGGTGGAGTACACCCCTGAGAGGAAGCTTCCAAAGCAAGAATCAGACAGGTACACTCGCTGTTCAGAAATATTCTATCTTCTGCAGCCTCTGCTGCTGATACCCAGGCAAACAGGGTCTGGAGTGGACCTCAAGCAATCTCCAGCAGACCTACAGCTGAGGGTCCTGACTGTTAGAAGGAAAACTATCAAACAGGAAGGACACCTACACCAAAACCCCATCAGTACATCACCATCATCAAAGACCAGAGGCAGATAAAACCACAAAGATGGGGAAAAAGCAGGGCAGAAAAGCTGGAAATTCAAAAAATAAGAGTGCATCTCCCTCGGCAAAGGAGCACAGCTCATCGCCAGCAACGGATCAAAGCTGGACGCAGAATGACTTTGACGAGATGAGAGAAGAAGGCTTCAGTCCATCAAATTTCTCAGAGCTAAAGGAGGAATTACGTACCCAGTGCAAAGAAACTAAAAATCTTGAAAAAAAAGTGGAAGAATTGATGGCTAGAGTAATTAATGCAGAGAAGGTCCTAAACGAAATGAAAGAGATGAAAACCATGACACGAGAAATACGTGACAAATGCACAAGCTTCAGTAACCGACTCGATCAACTGGAAGAAAGAGTATCAGCGATTGAGGATCAAATGAATGAAATGAAGATAGAAGAGAAACCAAAAGAAAAAAGAAGAAAAAGAAATGAACAAAGCCTGCAAGAAGTATGGGATTATGTAAAAAGACCAAATCTACGTCTGATTGGGGTGCCTGAAAGTGAGGGGGAAAATGGAACCAAGTTGGAAAACACTCTTCAGGATATCATCCAGGAGAACTTCCCCAACCTAGTAGGGCAGGCCAACATTCAAATCCAGGAAATACAGAGAACGCCACAAAGATACTCCTCGAGAAGAGCAACTCCAAGACACATAATTGCCAGATTCACCAAAGTTGAAATGAAGGAAAAAATCTTAAGGGCAGCCAGAGAGAAAGGTCGGGTTACCCACAAAGGGAAGCCCATCAGACTAACAGCAGATCTCTCGGCAGAAACTCTCCAAGCCAGAAGAGAGTGGGGGCCAATATTCAACATTCTTAAAGAAAAGAATTTTAAACCCAGAATTTCATATCCAGCCAAACTAAGTTTCATAAGTGAAGGAGAAATAAAATCCTTTACAGATAAGCAAATGCTTAGAGATTTTGTCACCACTAGGCCTGCCTTACAAGAGACCCTGAAGGAAGCACTAAACATGGAAAGGAACAACCGGTACCAGCCATTGCAAAAACATGCCAAAATGTAAAGACCATCGAGGCTAGGAAGAAACTGCATCAACTAACAAGCAAAATAACCAGTTAATATCATAATGGCAGGATCAAGTTCACACATAACAATCTTAACCTTAAATGTAAATGGACTAAATGCTCCAATTAAAAGACACAGACTGGCAAACTGGATAAAGAGTCAAGACCCATCAGTCTGCTGTATTCAGGAGACCCATCTCACACGCAGAGACATACATAGGCTCAAAATAAAGGGACGGAGGAAGATCTACCAAGCAAATGGAGAACAAAAAAAAGCGGGGATTGCAATACTAGTCTCTGATAAAACAGACTTTAAACCATCAAAGATCAAAAGAGACAAAGAAGGCCATTACATAATGGTAAAGGGATCAATTCAACAGGAAGAGCTAACTATCCTAAATATATATGCACCCAATACAGGAGCACCCAGATTCATAAAGCAAGTCCTTAGAGACTTACAAAGAGACTTAGACTCCCATACAATAATAATGGGAGACTTTAACACTCCACTGTCAACATTAGACAGATCAACGAGACAGAAAGTTAACAAGGATATCCAGGAATTGAACTCATCTCTGCAGCAAGCAGACCTAATAGACATCTATAGAACTTTCCACCCCAAATCAACAGAATATACATTCTTCTCAGCACCACATCGTACTTACTCCAAAATTGACCACGTAATTGGAAGTAAAGCACTCCTCAGCAAATGTACAAGAACAGAAATTATAACAAACTGTCTCTCAGACCACAGTGCAATCAAACTAGAACTCAGGACTAAGAAACTCAATCAAAACCGCTCAACTACATGGAAACTGAACAACCTGCCCCTTAATGACTACTGGGTACATAACGAAATGAAGGCAGAAATAAAGATGTTCTTTGAAACCAATGAGAACAAAGACACAACATACCAGAATCTCTGGGACACATTTAAAGCAGTGTGTAGAGGGAAATTTATAGCACTAAATGCCCACAAGAGAAAGCAGGAAAGATCTAAAATTGACACTCTAACATCGCAATTAAAAGAACTAGAGAAGCAAGAGCAAACACATTCGAAAGCTAGCAGAAGGCAAGAAATAACTAAGATCAGAGCAGAACTGAAGGAGATAGAGACACAAAAAATCCTCCAAAAAATCAATGAATCCAGGAGTTGGTTTTTTGAAAAGATCAACAAAATTGACAGACCACTAGCAAGACTAATAAAGAAGAAAAGAGAGAAGAATCAAATCGACGCAATTAAAAATGATAAAGGGGATATCACCACCGACCCCACGGAAATACAAACTACCATCAGAGAATACTTTAAACACCTCTACGCAAATAAACTGGAAAATCTAGAAGAAATGGATAATTTCCTGGACACTTACACTCTTCCAAGACTAAACCAGGAAGAAGTTGAATCCCTGAATAGACCAATAGCAGGCTCTGAAATTGAGGCAATAATTAATAGCCTACCAACCAAAAAAAGTCCAGGACCAGATGGATTCACAGCTGAATTCTACCAGAGGTACAAGGAGGAGTTGGTACCATTCCTTCTGAAACTATTCCAATCAATAGAAAAAGAGGGAATCCTCCCTAACTCATTTTATGAGGCCAACATCATCCTGATACCAAAGCCTGGCAGAGACACAACAAAAAAAGAGAATTTTAGACCAATATCCCTGATGAACATCGATGCAAAAATCCTCAATAAAATACTGGCAAACCAAATCCAGCAGCACATCAAAAAGCTAATCCACCATGATCAAGTGGGCTTCATCCCTGGGATGCAAGGCTGGTTCAACATTCGCAAATCAATAAACATAATCCAGCATATAAACAGAACCAAAGACAAGAACCACATGATTATCTCAATAGATGCAGAAAAGGCTTTTGACAAAATTCAACAGCCCTTCATGCTAAAAACGCTCAATAAATTCGGTATTGACGGAACGTACCTCAAAATAATAAGAGCTATTTATGACAAACCCACAGCCAATATCATACTGAATGGGCAAAAACTGGAAAAATTCCCTTTGAAAACTGGCACAAGACAGGGATGCCCTCTATCACCACTCCTATTCAACATAGTGTTGGAAGTTCTGGCTAGGGCAATTAGGCAAGAGAAAGAAATAAAGGGTATTCAGTTAGGAAAAGAAGAAGTCAAATTGTCCCTGTTTGCAGATGACATGATTGTATATTTAGAAAACCCCACTGTCTCAGCCCAAAATCTCCTTAAGCTGATAAGCAACTTCAGCAAAGTTTCAGGATACAAAATTAATGTGCAAAAATCACAAGCATTCTTATACACCAGTAACAGACAAACAGAGAGCCAAATCAGGAATGAACTTCCATTCACAATTGCTTCAAAGAGAATAAAATACCTAGGAATCCAACTGACAAGGGATGTCAAGGACCTCTTCAAGGAGAACTACAAACCACTGCTCAGTGAAATAAAAGAGGACACAAACAAATGGAAGAACATACCATGCTCATGGATAGGAAGAATCAATATGAAAATGGCCATACTGCCCAAGGTAATTTATAGATTCAATGCCATCCCCATCAAGCTACCAATGACTTTCTTCACAGAATTGGAAAAAACTGCTTTAAAGTTCATATGGAACCAAAAAAGAGCCCGCATCTCCAAGACAATCCTAAGTCAAAAGAACAAAGCTGGAGGCATCACGCTACCTGACTTCAAACTATACTACAAGGCTACAGTAACCAAAACAGCATGGTACTGGTACCAAAACAGAGATATAGACCAATGGAACAGAACAGAGTCCTCAGAAATAATACCACACATCTACAGCCATCTGATCTTTGACAAACCTGAGAGAAACAAGAAATGGGGAAAGGATTCCCTATTTAATAAATGGTGCTGGGAAAATTGGCTAGCCATAAGTAGAAAGCTGAAACTGGATCCTTTCCTTACTCCTTATACGAAAATTAATTCAAGATGGATTAGACACTTAAATGTTAGACCTAATACCATAAAAATCCTAGAGGAAAACCTAGGTAGTACCATTCAGGACATAGGCATGGGCAAAGACTTCATGTCTAAAACCCCAAAAGCAACGGCAGCAAAAGCCAAAATTGACAAATGGGATCTCATTAAACTAAAGAGCTTCTGCACAGCAAAAGAAACTACCATCAGAGTGAACAGGCAACCTACAGTATGGGAGAAAATTTTTGCAATCTACTCATCTGACAAAGGGCTAATATCCAGAACCTACAAAGAACTCAAACAAATTTACAAGAAAAAAACAAACAACCCCATCAAAAAGTGGGCAAAGGATATGAACAGACATTTCTCAAAAGAAGACATTCATACAGCCAACAGACACATGAAAAAATGCTCATCATCACTGGCCATCAGAGAAATGCAAATCAAAACCACAATGAGATACCATCTCACACCAGTTAGAATGGCGATCATTAAAAAGTCAGGAAACAACAGGTGCTGGAGAGGATGTGGAGAAATAGGAACACTTTTACACTGTTGGTGGGATTGTAATCTAGTTCAACCATTATGGAAAACAGTATGGCGATTCCTCAAGGATCTAGAACTAGATGTACCATATGACCCAGCCATCCCATTACTGGGTATATACCCAAAGGATTATAAATTATGCTGCTATAAAGACACATGCACACGTATGTTCATTGCAGCACTATTCACAATAGCAAAGACTTGGAATCAACCCAAATGTCCATCAGTGACAGATTGGATTAAGAAAATGTGGCACATATACACCATGGAATACTATGCAGCCATCAAAAAGGATGAGTTTGTGTCCTTTGTAGGGACATGGATGCAGCTGGAAACCATCATTCTTAGCAAACTATCACAAGAACAGAAAACCAAACACCGCATGTTCTCACTCATAGGTGGGAACTGAACAATGAGATCACTTGGACTCAGGAAGGGGAACATCACACACAGGGGCCTATCATGGGGAGGGGGGAGGGGGGAGGGATTGCATTGGGAGTTATACCTGATGTAAATGATGAGTTGATGGGTGCAGCACAGCAACATGGCACAAGTATACATATGTAACAAACCTGCACGTTATGCACACGTACCCTACAACTTAAAGTATAATAATAATAAATAAATTAAAAAAAAAAAAGAATATCTACTGTATTAGTTTTCTTTGCTGCTATAACAAATAACAAACTTAGTCACAAAATAACTCTAATTTATTGTCTGAGAATCTGTGGGTCAGAAATCCAGGACAGATTTCACCTCTCAGCAAGCTGTGTTTCTTTCTGGAGGCTCTAGGAAATTATTTATTTTGTCATTTGGGGTTTTTGGTACAATTCAGTTCCTTGCAGCTGTCAATTGAGGGCTATTTCTACCTTCTAGAGGCCACTCTCATTCCTTGGTTCACGGCCTACTTCCTCCATCTTCAAAATGATAAGTGGAGGGTTGAGTCCTTCCCATGCCTCTGATGCTCTTTTGCCTCCCTGTTCTACTTTTAAGACCTCATTTGAATAGATTAGGCCCATCCAGATAATGCAAGATAATTTCTCCATTTTAAAGTAATTAAGGTATTAAGTATAAGGTAATTAAGAAATTAAGGGATTAGGAATCTCAATTCTATCTGCAACCTTAATTCCTTTTTTTCATGTAATAGGATCATGTAACAGTTTAATGTAACAGTGTTTTTTCATATTCACAGGGTCTGAGGATTAGGACATGGATGTCTTTAGGGGGACATTCTGTTTATTGCATCTTCTGTGGTACTAGTACTGATTTTTATATTGCAGAAAAATCAACTTTTGAGAAGCAATCCTACAATATTATGAGTTTATAGTGGGTTAATTCATTCAATAAATTTTATTGAGTACCAACCATCCCGGACACTGTTCTAGGGAATGCTGTCCTTGCCCTAAATATCATATAGACTATTAGAGACATCTGTTATATAAACACATGAGCATAACATTTGATGAGTACTATAATAGAGGATAATAGAGTTATGGAATAATCAATTTTGTTTATGCCTGGGGTCTTGGAAAGTGCAGAAAAGGAGATGTTTCAATACAGTCATTCAAGATGAGTAGGAGGAAGGTATTCCAAACTGGGAACGACAGGCACAAAAGCATGGGGAAATGTGGTGCGTGAAATAGCATATAAAACAATCCGGGAGCATTATTATAGTACTAAATTTATGATGATAACTCTAGTTTGGAGAAGGTATACATGTGATGCCTGGTGAAATTGAAAATACATAAGGAGATAGATGTATAAATTGAATTTGTTGCCAAAAGATAGATAAGTAGAAAACAATAAAGGTGAATAGAGATCTACGTGTAGACAGCTGTATAACTGAAGATACAAAAGTGGGATATGTCCTATTATATTTGTGTAGTAGTCTGAGTAGAGGAGAGTTTCTATAATAAAAAGTATAGGTAATAATTTGGGATGAAAGGAGTCAGTCTGCATTATGCAAATCATAATAGTTAAGAATAGGATTTATGTAAAATATGACATTTGGGGAGATCCTGAATTTTCTGAGTAAGGATGACATAATTACAAGCTGTTTGAATGTTTAGCATAAATATCACCACATCAAAGACAAGAGTTTCTCTCCCTCTTTCTTTTCCATTGGCCACTGCCAACCCTGTCACTACAGAAGTTATACTTTAAAGATATTCTTTGGAGAAGTTAAGGTTAACTCGAGGATATGGGGGAGATCAGGAAGTGATGAGAGGAGTCATCTAAAGTGTGAAGTGATGCTGAGGTGGAGAGGAAGAACAACAGAGAACTTTGATAGATGTCTTGCTTACATAAGCCATCTCATTTAATCCCCCAAACAAGCCTGAAAGGAAGGCTGTTTTATTGTGCTGCCATGATGTTAGTGAGAAATTTAGTCCTAGGTGGTTTAGTAAGTAGAACTGAAAATCAAATTTAGGGTCTATCTGCCTCCCAAGGAATGTAAAAGCCCAAGGAATATAAAAAAGAAGAGAAGTGCCTTCAACAGTCTTGTCTTTCAATGATAAGGGATTTTAGTGAATCAGATACAAATTGAGGAAAGAATTTCTTTAATTTGAAATTCCAGAGTATTTGGAATCATTTATCATTTATAGGGCAATATGCAATGATTTTTGATGTTCTTATCTTTCTGTATTGTTTCTTCTTATCCTACAAGTTTCATTTTTTGAGAAGATCTTCAATGTTACTAGCTAAGCTAGAAGATTTTTTAACTGTTACTGTTTCTCTCATTACATTTATAACACTGTGTTATAATTGTGTTCTTGCCTTTTTCTGTCAGTGTCTTTAGAATAAGGAATGTGTTTTTAATTTCTGCATACCTGCTGCCTGATATTAGTGTCTGTAGATAGCAGGTAATTGATATTTGGTCAACAATTCAATGGATAATTAAGAAAACTAAATGCATCAATAAAAAGTAGAAATGGCTTTGTGATATGGTTTGGATTTGTGTCCACACCCAAATCTCATGTTGAATTGTAATCCCCAATGTGGAGGAGGGAGCCTGGTAGGAGGTTATTGGATCATGGGGGTAGATTTCCCCTTTGCTATTCTTGTGATGTGAGTTCTCACAAGATCTAAGAGTGTGGCACCTCTCCATTTTCCTTCTTCCTCCTGCTTTAGCCATGAAAGACATGCCTGCATCCCCTTCACCTTTCACCATGATTGTGTTTGCTGAGGCCTCCCCAGCCATGCCTGCTGAATACCAGTGGAATCATGAGCCAATTAAGCCTCTTTTCTTTATAGATTACCTAGTTTCAGGTAGTTCTTTACAGCAATGCAAGAATGGACTAATACAGAAAGTTGGTACCAGGAGTGGAGTATTGTTATAAAGATACCTGAAAATGTGGGACCAACTTTGGAACTGGGTAACGGGCAGAGGTTGGAAGAGTGTGACGGTATCAGAAGAAGACAGAAAGATGAAGGAAAGTTTGAAACTTCCTAGAGAACTGTCGAATTGTTGTGACCAAAATGCTGATAGTAATATGGACAATGAAGTGCAGACTGAGGAGGTCTCAGATGGAGATGAGGAACTTATTGGGAACTGTAGCAGAGGTCACTTTTGTTATGTGTTAGCAAAGAAGTTGGAGGCATTGTGACATTGCCCTAGAGATCTTTGGAACCCTGAACTTGAGAGAGATGACTTAAGGTATCTGGTAGAAGAAATTTCTAAGCAGTAAAGTGTTCAAGATATGGCCTGGTTGCTTCTAACAGCATATTCCTATGAGTGAGCAAAGAAATAATCTGCAACTGGAACTTATATTTAAAAGGGAAGCAGAGTATAAAGGTTTGGAAAATTCATAGCCTGGCCACGTGGTAGAAAAGGAAAACCCATTTTCAGGGGAGGAATTCAAGGCAGCTGCAGAAATGTGCAAAAGTAAAGAGGAGCCAAGACAATGGGGAAAAGGCCTCAAAGACATTTCAGAGACTTTTGTGGCAGCCTCTCCCATCACAGGCCTGGAGATCTAGGAGGGAATAATGGTTTTCTGGGTCATACCCAGGACTTCACTGCCTTGCACAAAGGCAAGACACTGCTCCCAGCATCTCAGCCACTCTAGCTCCAGCCACGGCTAAAAAAGCCCCAGATACATCTCAGCTTATAGCTGCTCCAGAGAGTGCAAGGTATAAGCCTTGTTGGCTTCCACATGGTGTTAAGCCTGTGGTGCACAGAGGGCGAGTTGAGGCTTGGGAGCCTTCACCTAGATTTCAGAGGATGTATGGAAACACTTGGATGTCCAGGCAGAAGTCTGTTGCAAGGGCAGAAACCTCATGAAAAACCTCTACTAGGGCAGTGTGAGAAGAAATGTGGGGTTAGATCTCCCACCAAGAGTCCCCACTGGGGCACTGCCAAGTGAAGCTGTGAGAAGAGGCCACTATCCTCCATATCCCAGAATAGTAGATCCACTGACAGCTTGCCTCATGCACCTGGAAAAGCTTCAGGCACCCAATGCCAGCCTGTGAAAGCAGCTGAGGGATTTGTACCCTGCAGAGTCACAGGGACAGAGCTGCCCAAGGCCTTAGGAACCCATCCCTTGCATCAGTGTTGCCTGGATGTGAGTCATGGAGTCAAAGGAGATTATTTTGAGCTTTAAGACTCAATGACTGCCTTGAAGGGTTTCAGACTTGCATAGGGCCTATGTCCCCTTTTTTTTTTTTTGCTGATTTCTCCCTTTTAGAATGAGTTTATTTACCCAATGCCTGTACCACCATTGTATCTTGGAAGTAACTAATTTGTTATTGATTTTACAGGTTCATAGACAGAAGGGAATTGCCTTGTTTTATACCAGACTTTGGACTGTGGACTTTTGAGTTAATGCTGAAATGAGTTAAAACTTGGGGGACTGTTGAGAAAGGATGAGTATATTTTGCAATGTGAGAAGGAAGTGAGATTTGGGAGGGACTAGGGGCAGAATGATATGGTTTGGATTTGTGTTTCTGCCCAAATCTCATGTCCAGTTGTGATCTCCAATGTTGGAGGAGGGCCGTGATGGGAGGAGATTGGATCATGGGGGTGGATTTCCTTCTTGCTGTTCTCATGATAGTGAGTTCTCATGAGATCTGGTTGTTTAAAAGTGTGTAGCGCCTCCTCTTTGTCTCTTCCTCCTACTTCAGCCATGTAGACATGCCAGCTTCCCCTTCACCTTCTGCCATGATTATAAGTTTCCTGAGGCCACCCTAGCTATGCTTTCTGTGCAGCCTGTGGAACTGTGAGCCAATTAAACCTCTTTTCCTTATAAATTATTCATTTTCAGGTTGGTTTTTATGGCAATGCAAGAACAGACTAATACATTTTGGGTTTAATTTAATGATGATTTATCAACTACTAATTATTTTCTGGATGATAACCTCCATAGTGTTTTCTGTACTATAGGAGATGATAATCTAATGATCAGCATAGACACAGGTAAATCTAAATGAAAGACAAGCTGGGACAAATCTCTAAGTTTTTAAACAAAGGGCTATGGGGGTGAAAATGGGGAGGTGATAGTATCGACAGAGATTCAATACCTACAGGGTTGACTGGTTGTCCAGAACTGATCATTTAAGAAAGGCATCTGCTACAAATATTTCTTCAAAAGTTTATAAAATATCTTAAAGTCAATATTTTAATAATCCTACTTGAAATTTAAATAGTGCCCCCATACATTACATATATTACAACATGACTGTGTACCCCATAAATATGTACAATTACGTGTCAATTTTAAACATTTTTACCTGTAGTCCCAGCTACTCGGGAGGCTGAGGCAGGAGAATGGCGTAAACCCGGGAGGCGGAGCTTGCAGTGAGCCGAGATCGCGCCACTGCACTCCAGCCTGGGTGACAGAGCCAGACTCCGTCTCAAAAAAAAAAACAAAAAAAAAAAAACAAAAAAAAAAACATTTTTAAAATGAAAAATAAGTAAATAAATTTTGAAAAGAGAAAAATAGTCAATATCTACAACTAACTTGGACACAAATGAAATATTGATAACCTCCACCATAATAAAAAGCAATCACCTCCACTCCATCACCTAATTGTTTTCTTCCCTACTGCAACTGTTTTTCTTTCAACTAGTTCTTCACATTTCTGCAGTACTGATTTTCTGAAAGCAAATCTTTTACTATGATCCTTCTCAAACCCCAGAGACCAAGCCTAGACATTGTAGCCTGCTATTGAGGCCACCAAGACATGACCTACCTTTTGAGTTTCATTTCCTTTCTGCTCTCTACTTACCTAGGCTGTTCACCTCTGTTCCCTGTATAGTGCCTCCTTTGTTGCCTATGTTTCTTTGCTCATGTTGTTCTCTCTGCCTGGAATGTGGTTGCCCATTTTCTCTTGTCCAAATTCTACCATTGTCAGGCCCCAACTGGAAGGAATATCTGCCCCTTTCACTTATTTAACTTTCTTTTTTTTTTTTTTTTTTTTTTTTTTGAGACAGAGTCTTGCTCTATGGCCCAGGCTGTAGTGCAGTGGCACAATCTCGGCTCACTGCAAGCTCCGCCTCCCGAGTTCATGCCATTCTCCTGCCTCAGCCTCCCGAGTAGCTGGGACTACAGGTGCCCGCCACCACGCCCAGCTACTTTTTTGTATTTTCAGTGGAGACAGGGTTTCACTGTGTTAGACAGGATGGTCTCGATCTCCTGACCTTGTGATCCACCCACCTTGGCCTCCCAAAGTGTTGGGATTACAGGCATGGGCCACTGCACCCAGCCCACTTATTTTACTTTCTAGTCATTTACCTCCATGCCTTATCTTCTTTACTACATTGAAAATCCTTTAAGGCAAAAATCTACATCTGATTTATTTTTGGACATTCATTCAGTGCTCAAAAAAGCATCTTTTAAGTAGAAATGTTAGATAGATATTTATTTGATAAATAATTTTGAATATATAATGAATGAATGTAATCTCTCTCACCTCATCAGTTTTCAAATATTTCAATAATAATAATGTAAGTGAATAAAACATTGTACGCTTATAAATCAAATGCTCATTTGTGGCGTGCAGTTAACCTAGACTTGCACTCCTTCCAAGACGAATGCTATTATAGTGTTAGATGTGGATGAAAATCAAGGTTCAAACTAAAAAAGGCACTATGCTAAGTGCTGAAGATACAAAAAGACATAAAGCTGAGTTCCTGTAATCCATGGGTTTATAGATATAACTGGTGTAAATAAGACATGCACATGAAAAATTACCTAAGCCATACTGACGCAGTATACTCAGCGAGTGTTTCTGGAAGTGAATGTTCAGGGAATTACCCTGAGGTGGCTACAGCTTACAGGCACAGACTTTTGCTTGAGACAAACTGGTTTGAACACTGACTCTGTGTACCCATGTGACCTTGGACAAACTCGTTGATTTCTCTGTGACTTAATTTCCTGATCTGGGAATTAAAATAGCACTTTCTTTATAGAGTGATTGTGATTAAGTAAGATTTTATATATTTATATATATAAAATGAAAAATATATAAAATCTTAATCTTATTTAACTTAATATATAATATATATTATATAAAATATTATATGTTATATATTATGTTACATATAATATTAAATATATATTATATGTTATATATAATTATATATTATGTTATATATAATTATATATTATATATTACATATACTGTAATATATTAAATATATAAAATAAGATTTTATGTATTTATTTTATACATGTATTATAAAATATTTTTATATTTTAAAATATTTGTGTATTATTTTCAATATTAATAGCACTATTTTATATCTATTATATATAAAAATATATTTTATACATATTAAAAATATCTATTTATACACATACATACACACACACATATACATATAATCCACTTGTCTATCAATCATCTCTCCACTCACCTACTTATCTATCAAGCACAGTGTTTGGCACATAATAAAGTGCTATAATATAAAAATTTTACCATTACTTTGTACAAAGAAGTTTAGGGTAGGTTTCCTGGAAAACACGTGACTTGAGTTGAACTATGAAGGATAAGGGAGACTTTTGTGGGATGGGCAAGGCATGGAAAAGAGTCTTAGAAAGAATGAATTTAAAAAGTGAAAATTCAGCCAGTAACCATCTTCTTTTTTTCTGATACAGCTCCAAAAAGTAAAGTGCTTTTAGTTCAGGAAGGTTAAGAAAATGTAAGAGAATGCCTGAAATTATTCTTCTAATATGACTGGTAATGTACTTAAAGGTGGCTTTAGCTGCGCACAGGACTTTTAACAAAAGCAATAGCCATCAGAAAATGGATATCAATAGAATTAGTATATCTTTTTTTTTAGAAGAAATCCATAATGTATAAAGAGCACTCAGATCTTGTAGATTGACCTGATCTGAAATAAAGTGCTGAGGTTGAGTCACAGTGTCACAGGCCAGGTGACTTAGCTAACCCATTACTTCTGTCTCTTCACTCAAGTCTTCAGTGAGTCCTAAGTCTCATTTCAGGATAGGAGTCCATGGGGGCACGTGAACTTTGCCCATGTACCCTTGAACTCTCTGGGCAAATGAATACTCCCATGTATTAGTTCATTTTCATGCTGCCGATAAAGACATACCAGAGACTGGGCAATTTACAAAAGAAAGAAGTTTAATGGACTCACAGTTCCACATGACTGGGGAGGCCTCACAATCATGGTGGAAGGTGAAAGGCACGTCTCACATGGCGGCAGAATTGAGAAGAGAACTTTTGTAGGGAAACTCCTCTTTATAAAACCATCAGATCTCATGAGACTTAATCACTATCACGAGAATTGCATGGGAAAGATCCACCCATATGATTCAATTGTCTCTCGCTGAGTCCTTCCCACAACACATGGGAATTGTGGGAGTTACAATTCAAGATGAGATTTGGGTGTGGTCACAGCCAAACCATATTATCTCTCTTGCTTTGAGAGGTTGTTCTGACAATGGAGGAGCATCTTGCTACCATATTTTTTAGGAGGCAAAGGGTAGCATTCCAATCTTTGGATGCAAAGTCAGGCTTCTACAGCCTAGAGCTATGGAGTTTGAGATGTGGTGAGCTATAAGATAATGAACATAGACTCTGGACCAATCATAGATGACTCAAATGCCTCACTACGCAAATGTCAATGAATGAGGCAGAGAGTATGGGCTGGAGTGCTTTAAGAGCACCGTCTCTGCATCAGACTGCCTGGATTTAAATTTCTATATAGGATGACCAATCATTCAGATTTGTTCAGGATGGAGAGATTTTCTAAAACACAGACCTTCAAAGCTAAAACTGGGACAGTAGTAGGCAAACTGGTATATTTGATAACCCTAACCCACTAGTTGTGTGACTGTGGGCAAGTTACCCATTTTTGTGCCTTAGTTTCCCCTTTTATAAAATGAGAATAATAATATTACCCACTTCTTATGTTTGTTGCATAATGTTTTTAACAGAGCCCATTATATATTAAAGCACTAGTAGTTACCGTCTAGGTGTATGTATTAATTTCCTATGAATGCTATAAAAGACTGTCACAAACTTGTGGCTTAAAACACAGAGATGTGTTTTCTCAAAGCTCTGGAGGCCAGAAGTCCTAAATCAGTTTCACTGGGCCAAAAATCAGGGTGTTGGCAAGAATGCACTCCTTTGAGAGCTGTAAGGGAGAACATGTTCCTTGCCTCTTCCAGGTTCTGGTGGCTGATGACTTTCCTTGGCTTGTGCTACATCACTTCTATCTCTGCCTCTACTTCACATCAGCTTCTCTTTTTCTGTATATGGAGTAATCTCCCTCTCCCTCTTTTTTATAAGGATGACATTTGTTATTGCTTTTAGGGCCCACCTGTATAATTCAAGATATTCTCCCTGTCTCAGGATTCTTAGTTTAGTTACATTTGCAAAGAAACCTTTCCCTGATAAGATAAAATTTACAGGCTCCTTGGATTAGAATCTGACAGATTTGTGAGCCATCATGCAGCCTACAATGGTGTATTATTACCCTTCCTTAACTTTCTGATCTTTATCCTTTTTATTTATAAAATAGGCACAAATATTTGCCTTGTGGTATTGTTGTGATAATCAAATGAAATAAGAGCTAGTAGTAGGAGCAGATAGTAGATTGAGCTTTCCTATTGCTTTCTCTTTCTCTAATACAGCAGTATAGATGCTTACATACTCTGTGCTGAGGAGTGAAACTGGGAAACTATGTATTAGTAACTTCAAGTTAAGACTTCTCTATGATAGAGTTTTTTTATACTATTTGTTGAGACCATGGTGATGTAGGCAATGGTTCCCAAAACAATTTTTTTAATAACCTATGGTCGCTTGACCCAATGCTAAGGAATTATTCACTATTATTCATCACTCCATATATCTGCATATTTCTTTCTTTAGAATTTCTTTTATTTTCTTAAAAGTCTGTTTAGAGAAGGTGGAAAACCAAATTTTATTTGCTTCCCATTGAGTATTCAATGACCTTGAGCCAAAGAGATGTCACAAAGGAGTGATGAATAGAGTAGAGTAACTGTGAAACCAGACAAAGTACACAGTGTCTACTGGGTAATTTAATTTGTTTTCGGCAGGGGGGTACAGAGTGTTACTCTGTTGCCCAGACTGGAGTGCAATGGCATGACCTGGGCTTACTGCAGCCTCTGCCTCCCAAGTTCAAGCTATTTTCATGCCTCAGCCTCCCGAGTAGCTGGGATTACAAACATGTACCACCACACCCGGCTAATTTTTGTATTTTTAGTAGAGACATGGCTTGACCATGTTTGCCAGGCTGGTCTCGAACTCCTGATCCACCCTCCTTGGCCTCCCAAAGTCCTGGGATTACAGGCATGAACCACTGTGCCTGGCCTGGGTGATTTAATTTTCTAAGAGCCCTCCTTTGCTGCTTTGGGAAACTATAAGGGATAATTTTTTGTTGTCTCCCTAGCATCGGGTTTCTCTCTATCCTCACCAATGGTAGCATATTGGTTTCCTAGGGCTGTCATGACAAAGCACCACAAACTGAATGGCTTAAAACAATAGGAATTTATTTCTCACATGTATGGAGACTAGACATCTATAAATAAGGTGTCAGCAGGGCCATGCTTCCTTTGCAACCTGTAGGAGAGAATCCTTGCTTGCCTCTTCCTGGCTTCTGGTATTTGCCTGCAATCCTTGTTGTTAGATCCTCGTAGATTCTTCAGTTCATATTTTTGCCTCTATCCTCACAAGACCATCTTCTCTATGTGTTTATGTCCAAATTACCCTGTTCTTATCAAGACACAAGTGCCATAGGTCCACTCTAATGACCTCATCTAGTTTAATGACATATTCAAAAAACCTAGTTCCAAATAAGGTCACATTCACAGGTTTGGGGGCTTAGACCATCAACATGTCTTTTTTGGGAGACGCAATTCAACCCATGGCTTGATTCAACAAGTGGCTTGAATTCCTTCTGAGAGACCATCATACCTCCAATCTCAGGTGGAAGTTCTGAATAGGATTGAATTGACCCCATTCCAAGGAAGGACTATGACTTACTTAATCAGAGAATTCTGTCCTTATTTGCATATATTTCAGTCAGAACATTAAGACACTTAAGTGGGCTTACATGGGGGAAGTAAACCATGGGAAGCACTGTGTGTGCTTCCCACCTTATACTTGACAATAGCTTCTCAGAAATAACAACACGAATCTGCCATTCTGCACTGACATGTAGGGGGAAAAAGCACATGGAAACCCACATAGAGCGTTATGAGATGAGAATACCTGGGAGATTATTCAGTATTTCTAAATTGAACAAGACTTGAAGATCACTCCTGCCTAAAAGCATTGCCTCCATGGATATGGTTAAATTGGACAGAAACCACCTTGAATAATGGCTATTAAAATCAGTTGCAGTTCATTAGGACCATTTTGTGAGTAACTCTATTAATGTTTTGCATGTCCCTTGCTCATGGGTTAGTCCCACTAAATCCAGTCTGCTGTGGTAGCAAATCTTTTGGTAAAAACCTATTTGGACTATGAATACTTAGACTCACCCTAAATTGATTAGCTTGAATTTAAAGAGGATTCTTAATTCTAAATCTGTTTAAAATGGGTGTTAGTTGGAATAGGTTTGTTTTTCATTAAAAGAGCATTTTCAT
This sequence comes from Macaca mulatta, assembly GCF_049350105.2. Taxonomy (NCBI): domain Eukaryota; kingdom Metazoa; phylum Chordata; class Mammalia; order Primates; family Cercopithecidae; genus Macaca; species Macaca mulatta. The sequence continues at coordinate 180,992,619 of NC_133407.1, read as the reverse complement.
GAAAGACTAACCTTAAATTACCTTTTTTATTTAGCTAGAGTCGGCCTAGAAGAATAGGAGGCAAATAAGCACATTGTGTTATTGAGCAATTTTTATCTTTTGTTTATACTAAGTAGGCACAGCAAGGCTATCATTATTGCAAAGAAAATCACATTTTTCTCTTGCTAACTTTCAAGCATTGAAAGAGAAACGAATGTAAGCTTTTTAACTATGATATTTGAATGTGTATTTCTGAAGAAAATTGATTGGTCATTTAAGGGTTTTTTTTTTCCATTTTTAACTATGGTCATATTTTTTCTTTGTTTTGATTTTATTTCTACTATTCTATGTGGGAAGAAACCACTAATAGTTGTTTGATCTTGCAAAGAAACTATAAAATTAGTATTGATTATTTTTAGTGGACTTAATCCATTTAAATGTAATTTTAGATACCCAGTTATCTTATATGCATATTATGCTGACATTATTTCTTGATGCTGTCATTGCCATAGATTTAAAGGCTCTCTGCCTACTTCCCTCATTCTGCCTCTTCATCTCCTGTTCTACCCCTGCCAAGGCTCTGGTTCCCTCACCAGTTCTAGTGGAGTGCAGTAGTTTGTGCTCATGACGCAGTTGTTTCTAGCCTCTCTGAGCCTCCCTGGCTTTTATCAGCATGCAAGTGAGTTTTGCCCTAGGAATCACTGAGAGAAAAGAGAGTGTGATGATGGAGACAGTCTTTTGGCTTTTTGCCCTATCCTTTTGGCTTTTTGCCCTTTCTGCACACTTGTAGATGAGTCTCTAAAACCTAAGCTTTTCTGTAGCAGATGCCCAGAATTCTGTTCACTTCTTGTGAACCTGTTTTTACCCCATTCATCCCTATCAACTCCTTCTGAATTTCAAACTTTAAACTTGTTTCTGACCATTTTTGACACAGTGATTGCTTTTGATTAGTTCCCTTTAAAGAATGACTTGTTTCACTCAGGCCCATACCAAGCTGGCTGCTTCGGTAGAAACACATATTCTAATTTGCTTTTGTGGGTCAGGCAAGATCAGTCCTAATCTCTGAAAGAAGGGATAATAGAGACCGGAAAACAGGAGAGGTGGTTTGGGGAATAACACTTCCGAATTAGTTGACACAACTCAAATGTTAACCTGCCAAGGCCCTGATGGAACACAACATGATGTGTTAGAGGCTAAAGTCATTCTTTGGGCATGTCTAATAAAGAGCTATAACACCATAAAGGAGAAAGTATCTTTTCTCTTCTCAGTGAGAACAGCACTGGTGGTTGCAGCAATTTTTATCATGAGAGACTGTAGGAAAATTTGATTCCAATTGTCACGGTGTGTTTGCTGAGTTTTGGGCTTTAGCTATATTCCTCTACTAGCTTAGGTCTAGGCTGACCCCAGTCACTGTATGACTTAGGTTAGTTTCCCTGGAAACCGTTTCAGAGACTGGGACTTGCAATCAGGAGATTTACTGAGGGCTTTTCTTAGGCGATACATTTGCAAGATTGGGCAGAGGGAGAAGCTGACCCATAGTGAAGAAACTAATGACACATCAGCTAATCTTATGGTGAGCCCTGGAGTTGATATGGCCCTTCAGAGTTGTCCCAAATTGACCCAAGGGGCAAGGACCTTGTACCTCCAATTAATCCAGTAATTTACTTGTTTGGGTAGGAGTATCCACTATAGTACTTTGTCACAAAAGAAAACAGTGCACAGATAACTGGAATAGCAATAGTTGACTCATAATCAAGCAAAAACTCGACATGTAAAAAGTATGTATCATTAACTATCATTAAGTGCATATACCATTAGGATTTGTTGCCAGTGTCTTAGCAGAAGACCGAATTCACTCCTAATGGTTTCAATAAAAAGATTTCTATTAAAGTTCCATTTCAAAGATATGGACAAGTCAGAGGAATAAATAGGGATGTTGAGGACCCAGAAACTCACAAAAGTGAGATGCAGTTAACTTCTCTGAGTTAGAAAGAATAAGGGATGTAAAGAGAATTGTTGAAGCCCAGTGAGAGCTGGTCAACCATCAGCAGGAGCTGCAGTCCTGGAGATGTACAGCTACTAACAGAGAAGTGATGCCAAAGCCCTTGATCACTTGCTGGTGCCTCCTCACAGGCCTACTTAACTGGAAGCCAACTAACAAGTAAGTCTGAGAGATGCAATACATTGAGGTCAGTCTCCTGGGGCAAAGAGTAGGAAAAGAAAAGAAAACAATGGATAAGAACTGGCAAATGGAGAATAATCAGCATAGTTCCCAAACAAAGCATAGCTTTCTCTTTTATCCATAAAAAGCAAGCCATTTCCTATAACATATTTTGACAAATAATCCTTAAGTGAAATACTTAAAAAGGAGATTCCACCAGCTGAGATTCCTAGGTCTCAAGACAGAAAAACATCATCTACTCATTTTATTTTTGTTCCTTTTTTTGAATAAGCCCTTGGTAATTAAATGTGGAAAGAAAAAATAGTATTTCTAATTGCTAATCATAGGTTGTAAGCACTAGTTCATTTTACTCGTTGGGCAGTCACCGTATAAAGAATGCTGTTTTTGAGAACACGGCAATTAGAGATACTAGAGGAGCCACCAGGAGAATAACTGAAAAAAAAAAAAAAAGCTATTACCGAATGTTTGATGTGGTGTGTGTGGCTTTTGCAGTACAACACCCATTAAATGATAGTCATGTGGTTAAACCTTATACATATTTTTTCTAAATTTACCCCCTAAGGGGCAAATTACCAGCACAGTTCTGAATAACATTATTGTGGCTATTAGTCTTTGTGTGCATAATTCCCCATCCACGATGTTTACAATTTTCTCCTTAGTGTTTCTTTGAAAAGTGGCACAATTACAATATTTTCATTGTGCTATGGTTTACATAGATAATTAAACAAATAAATATGCTCTTACACAATTTATTTAAAATGTTCCTAATCTTTACAAAACTCCCTCATCTTTGGAAGAATGAAGCCATCCAGGATAACTGCAATTTTTACTTTCTGTAAAAAAGGCATCACCTAGAAGATTAACAGAGCTCATCAACTTAAGACATAGCTGCTTATTCTCTTCCAGGGACATTATCAGAAATTAAACTACTGCAAAGTAATAATAACCTCACAGCTTTGTCATAGGAGTGGTAAGAACAATATATTTTCACACTGGAGAAATTACAAATGTATTTCTCACAATTTAGTGACTTTATCATTGAAGTAATAATTCAGTTAATGTTAAGTGTTTAGTACATTACTGGATGAGTTAAAATCTCAACACATTAGGTGTTTTAACATACACCTTTTTTTTTGAGGTGCTAAATCTAGTAAAAGCTGGAACTTAGCTAATATACGCAAACTTCCAAAAAAATCTAGATTTTATTTTCACAGTAATAGAATTTTAGAGCAATCTTGAAGAATAGCTTCATTTTACCAATAAAGAAATTGAATCTCAGAAATATTAAAGGGCTTTCGAAAGTCTCACAGCTGGTTTATACGCGGAGGCAAAATTATAACAGGCAGTCTTCTAACTACCAGTACTGTATCATTTCTGCTATTCAGCTTGCCTCTTCCAAAGGACTTTATACTTTCTCTTTTAATAATCATGTTTGAGCCTCTACTCTATGCCTAGTACTACTTGAGGTCTTGGGGACAGATAGGTGAGTAAGACATGGTCCCAACCCTTACAGAATCTCACCATTTAGTGAGGGAGTTGCGAAGATAGATGCTTGCTGTTTATTAATCATTGTAATTCATGTTTTGAGAACACAGAAGGCGGAATGTTTAGCTCTTTCTCTACCTTTGGTTTGATTTCTTGTCCTCAACCAATACAGTCACTGGGACTTCAAACACACCAAGTCCCTGACCTTAGCAGGCGTGGTTACTGGTTTCTTACACACCCTTTCTGCTGGCCTTCTGTTTGCCTGCCATCCCACCCATCCTGTTTTCCACCCTACTGACTCATGCAGCAGTTGCTGCTTAAGTGCTGCTCTGTCTGATTTGAAAGTTCTAAATCATCTGCATCTCCAGAAGTGGAAGCTGCTCTCCTGAAGAAGTGAGAATACTCTACTCACAAAAGTTACTGCTGCTTCATTGTGCTTCCTAAAGGATTGCTTTGTTCTTTGTGTTTCCTCCTTTCCCCAGATCTCTAGCCCTACCTGACTCCAACCCGCAAAATGGACTTTCAGCATTACCACCTGAGTGTTACATCTTACCAACTCAATGTGCATGACCAATGACATGCATAAGTGTGGTATAATCTCATGAGCTTACCAAAGATTATGTGCCTCAAACAAGATATAACTTTTTTGAGATATAACTTTTCTGTACATTTTCATATGAACGCCCATCAAAAGAAAAGAGAATGAAAGTGTTATAAAAGAAATAAATGCCTCATGCCTATTTGAATAAGGTTATGCAGTCAATGATGAACAAAGCCACTGTGCTGAAGTCTGCTTTCTCAATAATAATATCTGGGATCCAGGATCAAGGTCAAGGCACCTGAATGTTCTCCTCCTCAGTAAGATTTTCTTCCTCTCAGGGATATCCCACCTGCCTCCCATCCAATAGTAGCTTCCGGAGTAACTTCGTTTCTTTCTGTCCTTCATACATTTGTTGTCCTAGGGCTGATATTTGGAGGCTGGAATCCTCTTCCCCATAGAGTAAACTAGTCATAGCATATTGGCCACAAGAAAATAACTGTTTTCGCAGCATATGGCTAGAGCATTAGAGTAGATCTTACCTTTTCTTCTACCACAACAGGCAGCTTTTGTCTTTGAACAAGTATCCCTTTAACTGTCTTCCCCACAAGGTGGGTATGTAGTCCAAATAAAACTTGAATTGCCCACTGTTAACCAGCTGGGTGCTTGCTGATTAACTTCAAATGTGATTGGCATTTGTCCTAGAGATGAGTACTGATGCCTCTGGAAAACTTTAAATTCAACTTCTTTCATTTAACTATGGTGATGTTTACCTTTCTGTAGTGATATCTACTGATGGCCATTAAAAAGCTGTCATGTGAATTTCTGTCTTATTCATTAGATGTATATGAAAGAGATGTATGCATTCTTGGCAGAAAGGTAGAATTTTTAACTTTAAGCATTGTATGTAATTATAAAATGTTGTGAAAGATACATTTTAGAAAACATTATAAATAATGTTAATATTAATACTAATTTTGAGCCTAAGGGAGATGTGCATTTGAAATGGCAGGCACTGGGGCTTACCTGAGGAAGTTCCTGTCTCTTGTTACTTAGCTACGTGTGCTAGAAAATCTGAGAGCTGACATGCCAGTTCAATGATGAGCAGGCTAGTTGTCTTCTCACTGAGGACTGAAAGTAAATAGATGATCCATGGCTTCTCATATCACAAAGCGCTTTTCCAAAGAGGATGAGTAGTTTAGAAGATCCATCTGTGCCCTGATTTCATTAATGCCTCCTATAACCTCCACAAGCATGCTGCTATTTAAACAGGACTGTTTGCTTGCTCAAGGGAGAAAGCAGAGATTTTTCTGGACATGTGTAAACTTTCTATGAAGACAATATGATTTACGTGTGCATACAAACGGATAAAACAGCCTGTTATTTAACCATACTTCAACTGTTTCCTCATTTTCCCTTACATAAAATTCTGTAATCATTTTTCTTCATTTCTGTGGCCTGGCACCTTTGGTTTACTTTAACTATCTTTACTTTTTGACTGAAGTCCCCTTTGATGGTTAAATGCAAAATCAATGTCTGATGACAGATACTTTGTGTTCATTTAATATGTGAATTATATTCCTCTTTGCGTTTTTAACAGATGAGCTATTGCCATCCGGAGCTTCTTCATTTCCTGTTTCATCCACTAATATTCTCATTTTTTTCTTTATTGGTTTCTTACCTTCCTGACAGCAGAAAAATTTTGTTAAGTTGCATTTAGCATTGCTTTGTATTTTTAATGTCTCTCTCAGTCATTAGTTTGCAATTTGGTTGTTTTTCTAAAAATATGTCTTTATTTAAAAGTTTTGTAAAATTTAAGAAAGTTTCAAACTCATTCCCTTTTTGATTTAATGGTTCCCCTTTATTTTCCTTCCATAAGCAGTTTTACTGTATAGATTAGAAATTTCAAATGCAGTCGCAATTACATAATTACTTCTTTTGGAATCTGAATTTTCTTCATTTTATATTTTTGTTTGAAGGCAGGGTAGGAAAAGATATATGCTTGACTTTCAAAAATAACGAATTCACAAGTTATATTTAAGCAACATTATGCAGAAGCGAGAAGACTGGATGTCCAGAGACCTGGTCTCAAGTCATGGTTTTACTGCTATGAAATTTTGTGTCTTTGGGAAAATTATTTACACTGTTTGAGTCTGTCTGTTTTTCTTGGTGAATGAAATTTGGTTCTTTTCAGCTTTATGATTCTATATGGAAAAAGCCTTTTGGTTTTACTATATTCTATTAATTGAGAATAAGATGAGAGAGTAAAGGAAGAATTTTCTTGGATACAAATTAAATCGCATCCTTTGAATGAGATGCCATGTCACTGAGGGCTGTATTTGGAATGAAGAGATACAATAAGTCTCTGTGAGTTCTAGTTCTTTTCTCTTTTGCTTTATTATCCACATTTCAAATGTGAATGAAAATCTGTATCATTAGAGAAGGTCAGTAAAAAAATTAGCACAAAACGTTTGCCGTGTATTGGGAATCAGGAGTAACTAAATAATGGTGTATTTCTCCCATTAAAATTGTCTCCATAACCTTTGCCAGAAATAGCATTTGAGACTAGAAGAGAATTAATGTTCAGTAATTGTTGAATCCTTATTTAAATGTGACTTTCAAATATCTTTCCCAAGAGGAGCACTTAAAAAGATCAATCAAAGCAATAGTGCTAATAATCTGCCATGGGACCTGGGCAGCAGGTTAAGAGACTCACCTCCTATTAATTAGGTGAAGGATTCACAAAATGTGAGGAGTGTACCTGAGCCCAGTATTCATATTCAGAAGAGTGATCTATCCATGAGTGAAATGTTATTGCAATTATCAAGCATTTAGCCAAATGGAGGAGACAAAAAAATTACCATGGCCATAGATTTGAAGTTAATGTAATTGTTTTCTCTTTAATTGGTTAAAAAAAAAAGTTATATACAACAAAATCATTTTGTCATTCACTAAAAAGCAGAGTGTCTCTGTGTGTGTACGAGCATGTGTATGTCTTTGAAAAGGTAATCCAGGTGTGTTAGGAAACAGTTTCTGGGAGAACACTCAGTCTTAGCAGCAGTTCCTTTTCTAGCTTCATGCCACCACTTCAATTTTGTCTACAGCACCCATGAGTCATCAATCAAATCTTCCATCAGTACCTTGTCTGAGTAGTCCTCCAAGCACTTCAGGGAGTTGCTTAGGGATATTTAAGACTATAGTGTAGGTGTTGTTTGATTCACTTGGGATGTGAGTTTGAAGGAACAGAATGAGAGGTTTAGCAAGGAGAACAGTGGAAAATAGCAGGACTTTTCTTCTCTGGCACTAAGGAAGTCAGGCCAAATCTTTTCAGAATCAAAATATTTCCAGAGGCATAATAATCTTTAGCAGTGAGGTGGAGCAGCATGATTTAATCACTGTATACACACATAGAATCCTTTTGTTTCGACTAATCCATTATTGACAGAGGCATAAAAGAATAAATCCTGACTTTGCAGAAACTTTTATTTATCAGCTCTGGAAAATACATAGGATAAAGTCAAAGGCTAAGTTTAACAATGTTATTTTAAAAGTTATTTATAAACATGTCATCTAAAAACTTTTGTCATTAAAGAGAAAATGTGCAGCAAAGTCTGAATGAGTGAAATAACCTCAATTGCATCTATTCTCCACCCTAAGAATTGTGTTCCTTTGCGGGGAGCCTCCACTCTCCTTTTCTAAATTCCCCAGGTACTGTGTCATCTCCAGTTCCCTTAGACTTTTGAAGAACACAAAAGGCCTTTATTTTGGCAGGAAGGAGTGAAGATATCTGCTAAGGTGAATCAGTTCTTTTGTTTTGTTTTGTTTGAGACTGAGTCTCGCTCTGTCACCAGCCTGGAGTGCAACAGTACAATCTCGGTTCACCACAAACTCAGCCTTCTGGGTTCAAGCGATTCTCCTGCCTCAGCCTCCCAAACAGCTGGAATTAAAGTCATGCACCACCATGCCTGGCTAATTTTGTATTTTTAGTAGAGATGGGGTTTCAGATCTTTTTAATGTTGTGAAGAGATCAGATCAGTGTGAAACTAGAAGATAAGGGTAATGCAAGTGACACCTGCAACCACAACAAATGACCTCAATTGTCTAACAAGGCAGTGTGGCTATGATGATGGAGGTGCTTCTGACTAAGAAGTCAGCAGGTCTGCAGAAGTGGTTTCCTATGTCAATTTAAACTAGCTCTTGTTCATGCAAAATCAATTCACACTTCTCCTGAAGAACCAGCTTTTGTGGTGGGCTGTGATCTTAATTAGGAATCAGAAAGCCCCTTCTGTTCTTTGTCAAATATGCTTAAAATAGGATTGCCTGAGCTTTAGGGATTTTAGAGTTATTATGATGACTTATTTCTTTTATTTTCCTTATTTCTTTTATTTTCCTACAATCAGATTTTTGCCTGCTAATATTTTTCGACTGACAAAGAATCCTTGACTAAACTGGGGTCAGGCTTCTCCAAGTTCTCGTTCTGATTAGGCTCTGTACTTGGTCTTTGTCTTTGGTGTGTTTAGTCCAGTTTCTGCATGAATCCTGCTGAATCAGTTCAATGAAAAATCTCCCAGCCTCAATATCTGATCAAATTTCTTATCCCTCACTCTCAATATCACCCTGGCCTACCTTGAGCAGGAATCTCCCTACTCTTACATTAACTCATACTAATTTTTCACCCACTGATCCCCATCTGTCCTTGTTGTATTTAAAGTTTAGCTTGATCTCTCTCCTGCTTCTAAGGCACCTCTGCAGTCGTCCTCTTCTTGGATAAAGTTTCTTTACCATCTTTAACAAGTGTCTGAAGGATTTTTCTCTAACAAAACCAAGGCAGAAATAAAGTTGAGTATGTACAAGAGGTTCATACCCTTGCCTTTACAAGATAAGGAGTCTTACCCTTGACCTCATGAAACATTGAAATTCTTTTATGTGTCAGGCCAACACTAGAGACTAGGAATCTAAGATGAGCAGTTCTTATATCCATAAAATATGCCTATACATAAAAGATGACAATGTTGAATTTTACCTGAGCCATGTACTTCTGAAAAACAGTGAAGGTTAGAGAAATCAGAAATCCCCTGCAGAGGGGAACAGTTTTCTTTCTCCACCTATCACAAGGTTCACGGCTGAAATCTCTATTAACTAAAGACAGATTAACAAGAGAAACACATACACATTTATTTAATATAAGTTTTACATGACACAAGAGCCTTTAGAAATGAAGACTCCAAGAAAGAGGGGAATCTGTGTATTTCTGTGCTAAGTTTGATAATGAGTGGTCAGTCATGCAGAAGTGTAATTGAACAGAGAGGGTATGATGTAATGGTAATATACTGCGGGGTATCTTAGTCAATTTTCTGCTGCTAAAGCAGAATACCACAAACTAATCTATTAAAAAAAAAAAGTTTATTTGGCTTATAGTTCTGGAGGCTGGGAAGTCAAAGAGCATGCTACCAACATCGGGTGAGGGCTTTTGTGCTGCATTATATCATGGTAGAGGGGCAAATGAGCATGTGAGACAAAGAAAAGAAATATAAACAAAGTTATCCTTTTTATTAGGAATTCACTCAAATGATAACTAATTCACTCCTGAGATAACAGCATTAATCTGTTCATAGGGGCAGATCCCTCATGACGTAATCAACTCTTAAAGATCTCACTTCCCAACACTGTTACAGTGACAATTAACTTTCAACATGAGTTTTGGAAAGGATATTCAAACTGCAGCATTCTGTGCCTCGTTCTTCAAAATATTCTTCTCACATACAAAATACATTAATTCCATGCCAATAATCCCAAAAGTGTTAAGTCATTCTAGCATCAGCTCAAAAGTACAAAGTCCAGAGTCTCATTTAAAACAGATTTGGGTGAGACTCAAGGCATAATTTATCCCAAAGCAAATTCCCTCCAGCTATGAGCTTGTGATGTCAAAACAAGTTATATACTTCCAAAATACAATGATGAGATAGGCATAGGGTAGACATTCCCATTCAGGTATTTGATATAGCAACAATCCCACTGTCAGTACCAATGTGATGTCGTAGTCCATTTTCTGCTGATATAACACAATACCACAGACTGGATAACTTACACAGAAAATAAGCTTATTTGGCTCATGTTTCTGGAGGCTGGGAAGTACAAGAACATTGTGCCTGTGTTTGGCAAGGGCAAAGTGCTGTGTCATAACATGGTGGAAGGGCAAGTGATCATGTGAGATAGAAAGAACTGAGCTAGACTCATTCTTTTATCAGGAGCCTACTCATGTAATAGCTAACCCCCTCAAGCGATAAGTAACCCACTCCCCTGATAATGACACCAATCCAATGGAGGGTGACCTCATCACCTCTTAAAGGCCCCACCTTCCAAAACCATTACAATGGCAACTAAATTTCAACATGAGTTTTAGAGGAGACATTCAAGTCGTATTGAGGGGTACTTAGCAAGGCCTATTTGTTCAATATCTTCTTGGCATATCTGTGTCTTCTGAAATAAGAATGTTCCTGTTCTCAAGGAATAGGGAGGGTACTTCTGGAATGAAGGCTTTATAGCTTGCTTTAGAGGAAACTTGGAGAATTCTTTTATAGCCTGAATCAAGGGAGAAGGGCAGAAGAAGGTCAGGGGGACCTTCCTGATTCTGTTGTTTTCTGAAATGCCAAGGAGTCATGTTTTGTGGTAGTGTGTCCTTAACCCCATCAACCTGCACCTTTTTATGTTCCAGAAAATAGTTTACTGGAAATAACTACGCTTCCCCATAAGACTTAGATAAGTCTCACTGATGGCTTATTTGCCTATTGCAAGGCCAGACAGAGGCCCTCCAAATATTCATTTTTTTACCCCTAAATGATTAGCTGAATTTGTTGTCCCCACTGATTACTGGAAACAAAGTTCTTATTAAACAGATTTCGATTAAGATTCTCTCCTTCCACCAGGCTCCTAAACTTGGTCCACCCTTAGCCTGAACCAGCATACAGCTCCTTACGAAAAATGGGAAACTTGGCTGGCCTCAGAATAAAATATGGCTTGATCTACTACCAAATCCCACTATCCTTCCATCTTACTTCTGTAGCACCTGTTTCTATCCACATTTGTTAACTCTTCTCTGTAGAAGAAAACCCCTTTTTGCCTAACCTTTGAAGCAACCAGATCTACGTCAAAGTATTCTCTCCATTGCAATAGCTCCCTTTTCTTCTATTCCATTAGCCTCTTCCTTGCTTGGAGTAATCCTTTTGATAAAGTCTTCCTTATTAAGTCTGGATTTGTTTTATTTGACAAAGGCTGACAAGGTTGCCCCCCAAATAATTTGTATTTATTTTTATTTGTGGATTGTTAGGGGAACTAGTTTTCTGTAGGCTCCCCGTGCAATTTACTATTTTTAGGCCAGGCTTGGTGGCTCACACATGTTATCTCAGCACTTTGGGAGGCTGAGGTGGGAGGATTGCTTGAGCCCAGGAGTTCAAGACCAGGCTAGGTAACATAGCTAGGTAACACAGACACCCATCTCTATAAATTTTTTATTTAAAAAGTTAGCCAGTTGTGGTGGTGCATGCTTGTATTCCCTGCTACTCGGGCTGCTGAGGCAGGAGGATCACTTAAGCCCGGGAGGTTCAGGCTGCAGTGGGCCGTGATCATGCCACTGCTTGCCAGTCTGGGCGGCAGAGTGAGACTCTGTCTCTAAATAAATAAATACATACATACCTATTGTATATATCAACTAACTGTATGTTGATGCTGGGAGAAGAGACTACTGTGTAATTCTCTCAGGGATTATCTGTTTTCTGTAGTAGGAACTACCTTTAAAGTAACTGGACAGAAGACACTCATTTTTTTTTTTTTTTGAAAGCTTTCTGTTGTTTATTTGGCTATGGTAGATTTAAGTGAAGAACTTTGCTAGCCCTCATCAGCCTTAGGTGATCTTGGCACAGCTGTCATTCTCTCTCTCTCTCTCTCTCTCTATATATATATGTATATATATACACACACACACTTTAAGTTCTAGGGTTCATGTGCACAACGTGCAGGTTACGTATGTATAGATGTGCCCCAGCAGAAGAGACTCTTCTAAAAGACTCTTCAGAGCTGTGTGAAATCAGAGAAAAATGGATAGACTGCTTGACAAATACCTAAATCTTTTACACATTTAGAATTTACTAAGAATTGTGAGAGAATTTCATGATGACATTGCTGGAGATTGGATACCATCTACTTCAAAAGGAAGAAGAAGAAAGCATTACTTATTCAGGTCATTCAGAACAAGGGATTCTTATAAGACAAACTGACACAAAAGTGCTTCCTGAGACAGATGTCAACTTCTGGTAAGTTTTACAGTAGGAAGGTTTCATTTGCAACTGTTTTCATTAAACAGCAAGAGCCTTTGAGTCATTGCTTGGGGTAATTCTAAGAGAAAAGACTTCAGAGAACATGATATGTAAATGTAGAGTGGGCTGGCTCATTGATTCAATCAGTATGTAAACCAAGTGCCCTTTATGTTGTTTAGTATAATTACTGCCTAGAAACACCAGAACTCCCACCAAGCTGCAGTCCTTGAGTTTTTAGTCAACATGCTAAATTCTAGCACTTGCCTGTTTTTGCTATTGGCTTCCCTACTGAGTGCACGGAGAAACATAGGTTGAATACCAGCTATGCCTGGGGCAAGATGTTGATTACCTCAGTCAGAAGCAAAATAAACTATCTGCAGATATATCAGAGAACAAAAAGATTGACTTTGAAACAATGAGGAAATTTGCAATTAGGCAATTTCTATCTCCCTTTTCAAAGCCAGACTTTGCTCTGCATTATTCATTTTGTATCTGTGTCTATTGACTTTAGCTTATTATAAAGCTTTCTATATTTTGATACTATGGTTACATAAGGGTAAGCTTATTTATTACTTTTGTCTCTTAATTGAATGTTAATCATTTTCCATTAAAAAAATGGCACACTTTGCAACTTCACTGACTCTTCCTCTTCTGCTCTTATATTTTAGTATATACGTTTCCTTTTATTTTACTATTGATAAAGTCATTATAAATCAAACCAATTGCAGCAAAACAGGAAATGGTTGACATTTTCTATCCCAAAGACTCATTCATAATTTCTCAATTACATACAGTTTAAATACATAGCATCCAATCTGCAGTCTTTGAAATGGTGCCAAATTCCATCTGCTTTCCTGCATATTGCTAGTTATTTCTGAACAAGACTGAGAGAGGAATACAGAGAAAACTAACTTGAACACAAACCTCTCTCAACAGAACCTTATTGTTGCAATTTTCTGTTCAATAACCTTCTCTTACATAAATGCACAGTTCTATTGATTTCTATATCCGGCTGCTTAATAACCTCCACTAGGAACCTATTAGCATTTTTTTTTCATTCATGCCAGGGAGATCTGATACCTCTTCCTACGTCGTCTCAAATTCATAAAAGGTCAGTTCTGACAGATTGCGAACAAAATTGCCATATGTAAATGTGGACATAAATCTTGATCCTTCTGATGTAATTTTTAGGTAACAACTCAAAATTCTACCCAAAAGTTTAAATAATTTATGTTACTCTTTGAGAAAGTAAATCTAAAATTTTTCAAAACACAGTGTCATTGGTAAACCATCTCTATTTTAATATTTCAGCTTTTCTTTAAGATTCCCTGTTTTCTTTCCTGCTGATATCATTGATTTTCCAGGATGCTTATGGTGTAATACATAATGTATACCTGAAATTTTAAAAATAGGTATGACTTTAGGCATAGTAGCACATGCCTGTAATATCAGCTACTTGGGAGATTGAGGTAGAAAGATCACTTGACCCCAGGGGTCCAAGAACAACCTGGCCACTGTAGCGAAATCCCACATAAAATATATGTAACCATATTGATCGGACTTGGAGTTGACAGAATTTAACATTCCTTCAGAAAATTATACGTATTCTAATGCTGAAGTCTGCCATCCTACACACATTTTGGACAAAGGAAACAAATGGAAAAATGTCTTATTCTTTATGTATTCAGGCTAAAGTCATGATAAAGTTATTATATAAACATAATTTCCAACACATTCTCTGTTGGACTCTGTTTTAGTCTGCTTAGACTACCATGACAAAGTATCTTAGAATGGGTAATTTATAAACAACAGGTATTTATTGTTCACAGTTTTGGAAGCTGGGAAGTCCAAGATCAAGACATCAGCATATTCAGTGTCCGATGTCTGATAAGGTCCTGCTCTCTTACGTGACGGAAGGGGAGAATGCTGTGTTCTCAAATGGTGGAAAGGGCAAGGCAGCTCCCTTTAACATCTTTTATAAGGGCATTAATCCCATTTACTCATTTCCTAAAGGCCTAACTGTTAGGGACAAACTGCTCTAAATAGCTTCTTGGTATTGTCAACACTCCACCCAAACCTCTCTGTGCTGCCCACTTTTCTCTTAAACCTTTTTACATTTCTAAGCCCTTATCTAGGTGCCCTGGTGAAGCCAGTAGACTTTACCTATCAGGCCTTGGTGCTATAAAGCAAACCCCAATTACAAACTATGCAGACCGCACAGGGGTAGGACATGGGAAGCATTAACGAACTTTACCTACACCCTCCGGCACCATAAATATCACAAGGTGATATGTGGCAGAGTTAACCAACAAATAAACAATAGGGTCTCTCTCCCGCATATAAACCCCTCATTTTGTAAGCTCAGGGCTGCCTCCTCTGTCTGTAATGGAGCAGCCTGCAGGTTAAATAGAGGCTTGCCTGAACTTGGGTCTCTCTCTCTCATTTTTTCCTGAACTTGAGTCTCTCTCTCTCATTTTTTCCTGAACTTGAGTCTCTCTCTCTCTCATTTTTTCTCTAGGCTAACCTCACGCTAACCTTTTAATACTATTGCATTGATGGGTTAGTCGGGGGACTTAGGTTTCAAAACAAATTTTGGCAGGATACTAACATTCAGACCATAGCAGACTCACAACAAAGCTCTGCCATTCCTTACAAAAGACATGTGGTTGCTGGCAAAAGTATCTGGATATTTTCTCCTTAGTTTTAAAACTTTTGTTTATTTCTTATCTGTTTTATTAAGATGTTAAAAAGAAATATTAAATATTGGCAGCACATATTCCTTGTATGATTACTTCCACTTTTTAGATGACTCTAAACTCTTGGCCCCTTAAGTTGGATTTCTGCTAACATTCTCCTTATGCAAATATTTTTAGGTCTTCCACAAGTCTTTTGGACTTGCCATAACATTTTGTCTCTTGTTTTTCTAGAAGTATCAGTCTCCTCCTGGAGGTCCCTTTACTGCAATGTTTTCTGTGGCAGCACAGAAACTCTGTTCATTCGTGTTAGCAACAGTTTTTAAGTATGGTATGAAATCTTTTGGAATATTCCATACTGGTTTTACCAGTATAGAAGTTGCAGTCATAATTTTCTATTCCTGAGCTAGCTCACCATAGGTTTCAACCCAGTATAGACTTCAGGCCAGAAACTTAGGTTTGCAAGAAATACTGCATTCTTTCATTTTTTTTTTTATATGACTACACATGACTTTGATTCTAAGCCCTTATCCTGTAGGCTGGTAAGATATTCAAACTTTGTTATGCTTTGGGCTTTCCTCCATCCCCAAAGATGACAGGGTTTTATTGAGTGCCGCTGATTCTCAATGGGGAAGGAGTAGGTATCCTCTGGTAATGGTCACAGGAGTGAACACTAATACATCTCTTTTGCTCATCTCCATAGCCCACTTAGAGCCAGCTCCTCTTGGGACACAGAGGTATTTCATTAAGCTGGGTACTCCAATGTCCAGGTTCTCTCTTTTCAAAAATGTCACACAGATTTTTATCTTGCTACCTTTCTGAAGTGCTGCCAGGGAGCAGGGCCAGCTCCCTACTGATCCAGGATCCACAATCTTATCCCTTGCTACCCTGGAACCCTAGTCTCCACATTGCACATGCAAATTTTGGAAGTCTTAAGTGTGAAATTTCTGTTGGCTACTTCTGCTTTCCACACTGCCAGAACCTCCCTTGCTGGCACAGAGATAAAATAGAGAGGGGAAAAAATCTGTAACTCAAAAATGCATCCAAACTCACATAAAATATCTTTTGGTTATCCTTCTGTAGTGAAAACTGTGCTCATAACTGAGATCTTCCTATAGCATTGAAATTCTTCTTCCAGCTACTAGGAGTACAAATAGTTTTCAGCTGTCTAATCTTTCTAGGAATTTCTCTTAGCTTGCAGTCACTCGAAAATTTATTCTTTCCCTCTGCACAGACAAAATACAATCCACTGAGACCACAGCATTGCAGTAGAGAAAGAGTTTAATTAATGTGAGGTCAGCCCATGTGGGAGAAGGCTTCCTCAAGACAAATCAGTTTTCCCAAAGGCTCAGAGGCTGGGTTTTATATGGACAATTTGGTGGGCAGGGGGCTAAGAAATGGGTGCTGCTGATTTGGTTGAGGATGAATCATAGGGGTGTCGAAAACTGTCCTCTTGCACTGAGTTCACCTGTGTGTGGGGCCACAGGATGAGTTGAGTCATGAGTCTAGCTGGGGTCAGTCTGAAAAATCTCTTTAAAAAAAACAATCTCAGGTTCTATAATAGTGATGTTATCTATAGGAGCAATTGAGGTCACAAATCTTGTAACCTCTGGCGACATGACTCCTGAGCAGTAAGGCATTATAGAATCCACACATACATTTTAGCAGAATTCAGGCCTCTGTCATACTTATATTCTTGTTGCTTTTCATTAATCTTACAAAGACAGTTTTCAGTCCCTGAGTAAGGAGGGAGATTAGTTTTAGAGAGAAACTACTATCATTTCTGCTTTCAAGTTAAACTATGAACTCAATTCCTTCTAGAGTTAGCTTGACCTATGCCCAGGAATGACCATGGACAGCTTGGAGGTCAGATGCAAGATGGAGTCAACCATACCAGATTTATCTACGGTCGTAATGTTGCAAAAGTGTTTTCAAGCTGAACAGGACCACGTTGCTGGAGGTCATACTCCTTCTCAGGGGCAATCTGCAGTCAATCAGGGATCAAACCCAGCCCCCTTGCTTCAACTCAGGGCATATTTCAAGGGCTTTAGAAGCTTTAGAGTTCTTATGGGGTTAGCTGATCTCTTTCTGTGATTGAATAAGGGCCCAACGTCTCCCTCTGCCTAGTCCGGCTTTCTTACGTTTCACATAGATAATGACCTTGAAGACACTCCTCATTACACATCCTGCAGGCTAATCTCCTCTTAGTGTTCTTCAGGGAAACTGACCTGCGTCAAGTCGGTTCCTTGTTGAGCTGATTTTTCTACTCCTTTCATTTAAAGGTATGGGATATAAAAACATGCCACACCTAATGTAATGATCTCAGATAATTCAAAGACTTATTACTTACTTGGTCATTTGTGTTGGGGCACAGAAAGTGATACTACAAAATATGAAGCGTGGGCACGCTGATTGCTTTAAATTAAAGAAAACTGAAAGCCCTCAGAAATAAGTCTCAGAAGCAAGGTCTCTCTATGGTCTTTCTTCTGTCTCTCTGATTCTCTTTCTTTCCGAAGCACAAGAAGGGAGACAGTCTCTCTGGGATTTCCTTATCTGACTAAGAAAGCTTCTTTCCAAAAGAAATTCAATTGTTTCAGTATTCTCTTCCCTGGGAATCTCATTCAATAACCAGGAAGGATTAGCTACCAGAGTAGAGAAGAGAATGAGAGTCCTCCCCATATCCAGGCAGACTTTTTATCTATTTTTCTGTGGCAGCTCAAAGAGAATACCTGGAAAGCTTTATCTGCGTCATTAGACCGTCTTTGTTCACCACGAAGTCCTGCCATCTCTCCCAGAACTCAGAGGAACTTTGTTGCAAGCCATTGGTTTTTGGGCTCATTTATTTCCCTTGAAAATCATGTACTCCTATGCCTCCCATCTCAGCTTCCTCTATGAAGAAAAATATATACGCATCTAGATCTCATTGGGTTTTTGGGTAATCATTCTCCTGTGACTTCTCCATGTTTATGCACGTGGAGTAATTTTTTAACTTTTTAATTTTATTTTTTTTGAGACAGAGTCTCACTGTGTTTCCCAGGCTGAAGTGCAGTGGCATGATCATGGCTCACTGTAGCCTTGATGCCTGGGTTCGAGCAATCCTCCTCCGTTGGCCTCCCAAAGTGCTGGGATTACAGCATAAGCCACCATGCCCAGCATTTAAAAAAATTTATATTCCTTTTCCTCCTATTAATCTGCATTTTGTCAGTTCATTTTCAGTGAACCTTCAGAGGTCAAAGGGGAAGCTTTCCTTCCTCGAGTCCACATAGGCAAAACAAAGTAAGATCCTGCTGAATGGTTTAGACAAATGTCATTTTGCAGAAGCAACTTATTGTGCCCAAATTTAATTCTCTGCACAACTTCTCATTCTCTTTCCCATGACACATTTCTCATAATCTTGACATTTGGGTCCTTTGGCATATATGTCTGATACCTTTAGTCCTGAATCCATTTGGAATTCTTTCTCATTATTTCTAAAACCAGAATAAAACCAGAACTTTTTTTTTTTTTTTTTTTTTTGCCTCTACTCCATGTATTTTGACTTATTCTCAAGTCATCACCCCTTATATGCCTATTCAACTGATGTCTTTTGGGTTCTTCTCATGGGAGCTCCCTGTCCCTGAGTGATCTTTTCCTGATTCTGGGTTAACCTATGTAACATGTTACCAGGAATCTGTGTGTCTATCTTGCAACATGGAGAAGATGAAGAGAAGGAATTCGGCTTTATGGGACTGGGCATGGCTTTTGAAACGGGTGATAGAAGTACACACAGGAAGGCAATGTGCATCAACAGGATGCTGGTATCCTGGGAAAGGGTTTGCCCAGACAAAACATGGAACAAAACAGAAACCATGCCAGAAAATTTAGATGGAAAAAAAATGGGACAAAGTGCTACAGATTCTCAAAGCCTGTGGTCATTGCTGAAACACCAAATACTATAACTGGTGGCCAGACACAGTGGCTCACGCCTGTTATCCCAGCACTTTGGGAAGCCAAGACAGGTGGATCATTTGAGCTCAGGATTTTGAGACCATCCTGGCCAACATGGTGAAACCCTGCCTCTAACAAAAATACAAAAATTAGCCGGACACGGTGGTGTGCACCTATGGTCCCAGCCACTTGGGAGGCTGAGGTGGGAAGATCACTGGAGCCTGGGAAGTCAAGGCTGCAGTAAGTTGTGATTGAGCCACTGCACTCCAGCTTGGGTGACAGAGACCCAGTCTCAAAAAACAAACAAACAAACAAAACAAAACAAAAAAACACAAAAACAAAACTATACCTGTTATCTAATTAGAAGCATCAGAGTCAACCTCAAAGTCCTCTTGAGAGTAGGGAAGTCCTGGCGTAGAAGTACTATTCTTATTTAAAGTCTTGCTGATTGGGTGGTGTATTAGTTCATTCTTAAAATTCTATGAATACATACCTGAAACAGTAATTTATAAAGAAAGGAGGTTTAATTGGCTCATGGTTATGCAGGCTGTACAGGAAGAATGGCTGGGGAGGTCTCAGGAAACTTACAATCATGGTGCAAGGCAAAGCAGGCGCATCTTACATAACTAGAGCAGGAGAAAGAGATAGAAAGGGGAGGTACTACATGCTTTTAAACAACCAGATCTCATGAGAACTCACTCATCACTGTCATGAGATTAGCAAGGGGGAAACCTGCCCCCATGATCTAATCACCTCCCAGCAGGCCCTTCTTAACATGAGGGATTGCAATTTGACTTGTGAGTTCAGGGACACAAATCTAAACCATATCGGGTGGTTTGAGAGGTGTCTATCAATTTGGCCTGGGAATTAGGACATAAACAATTTTCAGAAGGAAGATTATAGATCACACACACATAATAACCTAGTGGTAGAAAAAGGACTCCAAACTATTTTGTTAATTAAAAAAAAGGGGGGGTTTATATAAAGTGTGCTACCAAACTCTTTGAAGCAGTCCTTCCTTCTAATTCCCTTCTCATGTCAAAGAATGTGTTGCAGTTGATTACTTTGTGGTAGTTTCCACATTGGTAGGCAATTTGTGTAGAACACAGCATAAGATTACAAAATCAGAGACTTACTGTAAATTCTACTAAAATTCAAATTATTCAGCTCAACTTACTTCTCCTCCTCCCGTTCAGGCACAGAACTATTCTATTACCACATTTAAATTTCTCTTTTCCTTTAGATCTTCTTTGTGTCAATTTCTTAAACGGACACTGTAATGCCTTCTTCCAATTAATTCATGGAACTATACTTCTAATCAATTTCATCCATTTAAAACAGTGAGCAATTGTGTGCAAAAGGTGAAATTTCTCCTTCAAGATCTGCGTTTTTCCATTCTGAGAAAAGTATTTGCATGTGACACAGTGGGCTGCAATATGTTTTAATTCAGGGATGACAACATTCTTTGCTGGTTATTAACTTACAGTAGACAAAAAAAAAAAAAAAGCAAAAAGAATCATGAGAGAGAAAAGTAGGGAGAATTAGCAAAGACAAAGAGATTGATAGTGCCTTAGGGAAATAAAATTTAGAAGAGTTGTTCTGCTTAAAATATTTCTAAGAAATAATAACAGATTCCAAAGAATGGATCTTGGTTAGTTAAATTTCAACATCTTTTGGGAGGAGAAACATACAGGCATCGGGGCTTCATCAAGTCACCTAAATCAAAATCAAATTTGTATGTATATGTGACTGACTCTGACAGGCCATTAGAACTACTGTAGCTTTAAAATTTGTCTTAATGTCTGGTTCAATGCCTATTATTCTTTAATATTTGTAAGGTGCTTAATTCGAGACTTAACATGGCACACAGTGTGAACACAATAAATTATAGCTATTATTTTTTTCTGGACTTACTTTATAGCTTCATCTTTCTATTTTCGTATATGAATTGTCAAATAATTTGATCAGAGTTTTAAAAGTATTGTTAATTATTGCAAGCAATTAATTTGAATTGATGTCTTTCAATCAACATGGTAAAGAACAGAAAGGAGAGGAAAAACTATGAAATAACTGGATTGGAAACGAGCAATGTAGAAAAAAAAAATCATTTACTACATTTAGAAAACATTGTTTTTGAGGAAATTAATAGTATAAAACTTCCTCATACCAGAAAGTCTCAAGAAGGAACATAAAGATTCTGCATGACAAATTTTGAAATACCATCTATCTTATTTGTTCCTTAAACCCTTTAGTTCCATTCATAAGGTGCTTATGGCTGTGTGTGTGGCAGGCATGTGGGGTGCTGTAGAGATACAGGGGAAAGAGTTTGAGTAGGGCAATATACAGTTCGTTTCTCTTTTCAGAATGCCCTTGACAAATTAACATTCTCAAATCAGTTGACTTGTTTGAATGCACCACGTTGGCATTCTAATTCAAATGGGAGAGAGGTGATTGACTGAATAACTCAAGATTGAAGGAGGCATTGGAGAAACATTTTACGGTTGACCATGGATACCAGGTCCCCTCGCTTTTTATTTTATTTTTTTTCCTTTTAGTTTTGATTCAACACAATCCATTAGACTGCCACAATTCACACCTGCTTGTTATTTATTTAGTGAGCTCTATTGAGTCCTTGGACTTGTGGGCAACTCATCTTGACTTGAGAGACTGCCTTGCTAAGGGCAGAAATGTTAATATAGATTTTGGCCCCTCAAGCAAGAAAGCACTTAAAAATGTCGCAGCCACTAAATGATTCAATTAGTCTAACCTCCCACCTGCCCTTTTTAAGAAGAAAAAAGACTCCTTTGCCACAGCAATAGTCCAAGACCAGCCCCTTTGTCCATACTCTGCGTGAAGTGGAGTTTTTCCAAGTTGAAAGGATTTGTAGGTCAGGTCTGTGGGTACGAAAATGAAGAAAAGGATTACTGATTATCTGAGGCCAATGCTTCATGAAATGATTTGAACTCTTGTACCATCTGACCCTGCACTACTAGATTATAAAGTGTTCACAAAAAAAGGAAAAAAATCTAGTATCTTGTGTCAGTGCTTTGACAGCTTTTATGATAAGAGTTGGGTTTACTAACAAATTGTGGATTCCCAGCCCTTTTCACTGCACAGTAATTTCCAGGCAGTTTAAAACCGCTTCTGGCCTGCCCTCTCTACTTGAATCTACTGCTGAGTCTAAAAGCCTGTCTTGATTCCCCTGTGTTTATTACAGATTCTTTTCCATTTGAAGAATCAATACTAAATGCAGACACAGACAGACGGCATTTTACACTAGGTATTTGGAACAATGGGAGGGCGTCATTTATCAGTACATTTTCAGGCACCAGAAAATTATAAGGCAAAATAAATTTGTAGGTTAAACAACTTTTCAGTTACAGAGATTATGGCACATCAGTTTCTAACTAGAGATATATAGGTAGACACAGAAAACCTTGATAAAAATGTAAAAACTCTTTGAAATGAACTAGCATTGTTAGTATTATAAAACTGAGGAAAATACTTTTTCTGCTTGCTTCAGTACCTTTCAAGAAGCCTAGAAGCAAGAGATGCTCAGAAATTAACATTGTGGGATGACATTTCCAAAATGTTTTATTGAAAAAAATAATGGGTATTGTGACTCAGCTTCTTTTAAAGTTTTACATTTGGTGCACATCTGAAAAATTGACTAGTTTATAGTCAATGTGAGACACTGGTAAGCTTATAAAATGTTTCCACTTTTATACCCTCAATTCAAACAATATTTATCTATGCTTTCCATAATCTGTCACTCTGCAAGGCACTGGGAACACAAATGGTCTCATTAAAATACTCCTTTCAAAATGTTGTTTACTCTGAACAGACATTGGAAGAGGTTTCCAGCTAAACAGTGTGACTGAATAAAGAATAAAGGGATAGAGTAACAAAACACTGAACTTGGAAATGCGTTATTGTATCTTTAATTTGGTATTTAATGTATCTATCAGATGCCAATGAAGTCTGCTTTCCGTATGTCTAAATCATGTCAACACATCAAGTACATCCTAATTCATGTAATTTTAAACATATAATTTTAAAAGTATAATTGAGAATTTAAACTAAAAAAAGTCATTTAGTTCTTATTCTTTTACCCATTAGGAATAAAATTTAAGACTGAAAAGAATCTGAAATTGTACGTTTTATTTCAGTGTACACCTAAGTATTATTTTACATTCCTCAGCCAAAATGTTCCCCAAATAGTCACAGATCATATTTCTGAAAAGAGAAAAGAAAACCAGCATTTTGCAATCTCATACTATATACTAGGCCATATGCTACGTGATTTGAATATGTTACATTATTTAAATCTTACAACCATGACATGCGTAAGGTGTTTCACTCCTCATTTCTCAACATGAGGATACTAAAGGTCAGATTAATTAAGTAACCTGCTTCTGCACCTACACTTAGTAGGAGATGGAGCTGAAAAACAAACCGAGAACTCTGATACTAATTAAAGTCATGCAGAGCTTAATGATGGGGATACCTTCTGAGAAATGTGGTGTTAGGCAATTTTGTCATGCAAACATCAGAGGATGTACTTACACAAACCTGGATGGTATAGCCTGCTGCACATGTAGGCTGTATGGCATAACCTATTGCTCCTGGGCTACAAACCTATAGAGCATGTTATTGTGTAGTGAATATTGCAGGCAATTGTAACACAATGCTAAGTATTTGTGTATTTAAATATATTTAAGCATGGAAAAGGTAAAATAAAAAAAAATCATGTTATAATTTTATGGGACCACCACTGTATATGCAGTCCATCAATGACTAAAACACCATTATATGGAGCATAAATGTACTAACAGTGGGCTCTCCGTATCAGTGGGTTCCAGATTTGTGAATTCAACAACCATGGATTAAAAAAAAAAAATTAAAAAGGACAATTGCATATGTACCAAAGAGACATTTTTCTTCGCAGACTTCTTGACATTATTCTCCAAACAATATAGTATAACAACTCTTCACATAGCATTTACAATGTACAGTTGACCCTTGAACAATACGGGTTTGAACTGCGGTTCCACCTATATGTAGATTTTCTTCTGCTTCTGCCACCCCTGAGAGAGCAAGACCAACCTCTCCTTTTCCTCTTATGCTCAGCATACTCAATGTAAAGATGACAAAGACCTTTATGATGAGCTACTTCTGCTTAATGCATCGTAAATATATTTTATCTTTCTTTTTTTTTTTTTTTTTTTTTTTGAGACGGAGTCTCGCTCTGTCGCCCAGGCTGGAGTGCAGTGGCGCGATCTCGGCTCACTGCAAGCTCCGCCTCCCGGGTTCACGCCATTCTCCTGCCTCAGCCTCCCGAGTAGCTGGGACTACAGGTGCCCACAACCGCGCCCGGCTAATTTTTTGTATTTTTAGTAGAGACGGGGTTTCACCGTGGTCTCGATCTCCTGACCTTGTGATCCGCCCGCCTCGGCCTCCCAAAGTGCTGGGATTACAGGCGTGAGCCACCGGGCCCGGCCTATTTTATCTTTCTTAATTATTTTCTTAATAACATTTTCTTTCTCTAGGTTACTTTATTATGGGAATACAGTATATAATACATATAACACACCAAATATGTGTTAATTGACTATGTTATTGATAAGGCTTCTGGTTGACAGTAGGCTATTAGATAGTTACATTTTGGGGGAGTCAAAAGTTACACATGAATATTTGACTGTGTGGGGGTCTGTGCCCCAACACCCACATTGTTAAAGGGTCAACTGCACTCTTATAATTAATCTAGAGATGATTTCAAGTATATAGCAAGATGTGTGTAGGTTGTAGACAAATACTACCCCATTTTAAACAAGGGATTTGAGCATCCTTGGGCTTTGGTATCTGTGGGGGATCCTAGAACCAATACCCTAGGTACCAAGAAACAACTGTACTTCCTTGGGTCCAAAAATACACTTTTGAGAAAAAAACTTGTAATATGTCCATTTTGGGATGGCCAACCAGGAGGTGAAGGCATCATTTGTTCAAAGTGTACTTTTAGGCCTGGCACAGTGTGTTATGCCTGCAATCCCAGCATTTTGGGAGGCCCATGTGGGTGGACTACTTAAGGTCAGGAGTTCGAAACCAGCCTGGCCAACATGGTGAAATCTCGTCTCTACTAAAAATACAAAAATTAGTGGAGCGTGATGGTGCGTTCATGTAATCCCAGCTACTCGGGAGGCTGAGGCAGGAGAATCACTTGAACCTGGGAGATGGAGGTTGCAGTAAGCCGAGATTGCACCACCGCACTCCAGCCTAGGCAACAGAATGAGACTCCATCTTAAAAAAAAAAAAAAAAAAGTGCACCTTTCATTATATTACAAGCATTTCACAAATGCAACTTAAAATAGAACTCATCTAAAAATAAAACTACATTTGCGAAGATTATGAAAACAAGAGAATTCTAACATGGCTGACTCCATTTTGCTTCTAGCTTCACAGGCTGGCTGTCCTCACTCATTCCTGGGCATAGGCTGAGCTAACAATGAGAGGAATTTAGTTTATAGTTTAACTTTGAAGCAAGGATGATAATAATCTCTTGCTAAAACTGATCCCCTCCTTGCTTGGGGTCTGAAATCACCTTTGTAAAATTAATAAAAGACCACAGGGTTAGAATTATGTGAAGGGCCTGAATTCTGTTGATATTCAGCCATTGTTCCCTAGCTTGTTTTCCTAAAATTTCTTATTGCTCAGGAGTCATGAAGCCAGAGGTTACAAGATTTGTGACTTCTCCAATTGCTCCTATAGATAACATCACTATTAGAGAACATAAGATTGGTCTTTGAGATGTTTTTAAGACTTTAACATTCTGGCAACCAATTGACTCCACCCAGACCAGTGATTCATGACCCAAGTGGTCTCCTGATCTCCACCCAGAGACTGACTCAGTGCAGGAGGACCATTTTCCACACCCTTATGATTTCATCCACAACCAATCAGCAGCACTTCTTCCCTAGCTCCGTGCCCACCAAACTATTCTTGAAAAGTCCTAACCTCTGAACCTTCAGAGAGACTGGTTTGAGTAATAAACTCTGCTTTCACTTGGCTAGCCCTGCGTTAAACTCTTTCCTTTCTGCAAAAACAAAACAAAAAAAACCTTGCTGTTCTTAGTGCATTGGCTTTTTCTGGGCAGTGGGCAAGATGAACCCACCAGGTGATTACAATAGGTGCCTTAATATTGCTTGAGGATCACATTGATCAATCAATTCTGTCAATTCTGTCAATTCAGTCATTCCATCTGTCTCTTTTACTTTTGACATTTCAGGGCTCTTTAGGTAACTTTGACAAAACTTCACAAAGATCTAACTTCTTAAATTTATGTGTTTCTCAAATTTCCCTTATAGGTGAAAAAAAAATCTCATTCAAGAAAAATCATATAAAATTATAGCAGAAGATTCTACTTTGTACCAAGTGCTTCTTATTTTGCTTAGACAATCAGTTCTTGCTGGCGTACACTAAATTGCTGACTTATGCTAAACTATATAAACTTACACAAAGTTATTCAAATGTCTACAAAACTCAGGACACATTTTACTTATGTTTACTGGTTTATTATAAAGGCTGTTATTAAGGATACAGATGAACAGCCAGATGAAGAGCTACATAGGGCAGGATCTGAAAGAGTTCTGAGTGCAGGAGCTCTTGTCCTTGTGATGTTGGGGTGCACCACCCTCCCAGCCTGTGGAAGACAAACCCAGAAGCTCATCAAAACTCATTGTTCAAGAATTTCTTATAGAGCTTTAATCTCTAGCCCTAGCCTCACCACCCCTTCTTGGAGGTGCCTGGGTGGGGCTAAAAGTTTCAACCACTTAATTATTTGGTCTTTCTGGTGGCCAACCCTATCCTGAGACTATCTAGGGGCCCAGCCCAAGTCACTTCATTAGCATAAACGTAGGTGTGATAAAATGGATTTATATAGGACGAAATATATTTTTATTACTTAGGAAATTCCAATAGTTTTAGGAGCTCTGTTCAAAACCTAAATAATGTAACAGAACATACTCCTTTCACCCTTATCATTTAGGAAATTCCAAAGGTTTTAGGAGCTCTGTACCAGGGACGTGGGATGAAGACCAAGTATATATTTCTTAATATACACCCAGTAAACTGATTACTCTCTCATAAAACACAAATAATCTTTCTCAACTTATAATCAACAAAATAAGGTAGAAACAATTTCATTTTAACCTTATGCCAGACATTAAACATTCTAAATGTTGGTAGAAGTAATAATAATAATTACAACTACCCCAACCACCACCTCTACTACTACCTGTCTGAACACTTGGCATACCAGACCTGTTCAAAATACTCTACCTGCTTTATCTCATTTTGTCCTTATAATATTTTTAAATAGAAAGTACCATTAGGAACTTTGTTTTATAGGGGATGAAGGAGCTCAAGCCTCACAGGGTTTAAAAAACTTGTCTTAAATAAAAGAGGAAGTAATTTCCTATCTGTATATCAGAGAACCTTCCTCAAGAAAATTAACTGTAGAAGTCTTGCTAACAGTCATTTCAGCTTCTATGTAGATCTTTTTGTAATGGAATACCCCTTTTACTGTAGATTCTCTGTGGCATATTTAAATGTCAGAGATAATTTCTACTGCCAGGCTTCTCTTGATTGTATTAATTTCACACAAAATTTTATCAAAACGTATACACATTGCATGTATCCTTGAGGAAGGACCCTAACACTGTAATTTTGTGGCAGTTAAACTAAAACATTATTGTTATTTAAAAAGAAGCAGCATAATATAACCACATTATCATCATCTTGGAAAGTTAAAAAAATGAGATTGTTATCTATAATTTATATATTTCTACCCTGTGTTTCTTTCAGGTTTGGTTTATAATAATCAATCCACAATTTTGCATCTGTCTCTTACACTTAATATTTTATACAAAAATTCATGACTGAGTCTTCTGTGATTTACCTCCTAAACATCTTCTGCATCTGACCATTTTTCTCTGTCTCTTCTACTACCATCTTAACACAAGTTACTATTTGCTCTTTCCTGGACTTCTGACGCTATCTTCCTGACAGTTCTACATTTCAGTTCATCTTCTTTCCACAGTTAGAATGTGCTTTTTAAACATGTAAATCTAATATCATAATTCTTAAAAATCTTCCAGAAGTTTTCTGTTGACTTAGAGATAAAGGCAAATCTTTTACAGAGCTTTGCTTTGGATTTCAGTTCTGGAGGCCAGAAGTCCAAAGTCACAGTGTCTGAAGGGCTATCCTCCCTCTGCTGGCTAAGGGAGAATTCTTCTTTGACTCTTCCAGCTCCTGGGGGCTCTTGACACTCTGGCTTATGGCAGCATAACTCCAATTTCTGCCTCTATTTCACATGGCCTTCGTCTTTGTGTCCTTTCCTTCGCCCCCCCCCCCCCTCGCCCAGAGACAAGGTCTCACTTTGTTGCCCAGGCTGGAATATGGTGGTGCAATCACAGCTGACTGCAGCCTTGAGCTCCTCGGCTCAAGCAATCCTTCTGCTTCAGCCTCCCAAGTAGCTAGGACTACAGGCATGAGTGACCACTCTCAGATAATTTTTAAAGTTTGTTTTGTAGATATAGGGTCTCGCTATGTTGGCAAGGCTGGTCTCGAGCTCTTGGTCTGAAGCTATCCTCACACCTCGGCTGCTCAAAGTCCTGGGATTACGGGCGTGAACCATGGTGCCCCTTTCCTCTTCTTATAAGGTCCATCTAAATCCAGGACGATTAATTTGAACTAAAGATTTTTATCTAATTACATTTGCAAAAACTGTATTTCCAAATGTGATCCTCTCCTGAGGTTGCATGTGAACATAAATTTTTGGGAGACATTCTTCAACTCACTTTGAATATATCACCACCTTATCATATATCGAGTTTGAAATGTATTTGTGTTTAATTATAAGCTTTCTATACACTTTTCACTAGTCAGCCTGTTTTAATTGTAAAAACTTTATATTACAATCATGCATCAGGCTAACCTGAAAAATATTTTAATATTCAATAGGACTATCCTCCATACATTACCCTTTTTTTTCTGGGGCTTTTGTATTAGTCAGGGTTCTTTAGAGGGATGGAACTAATTAACTCTTAACTCACATGATAACAAGGTCCCACAATAGGCCGTCTGCAAGCTGAGGAGCAAGGACAGCCAGTCTGAGTCCCAAAACTGAAGAACTAGGAGTTCGATGTTCAAGGGAGAAAGCACCCAGCACGAGAGAAACATGTAGGTTGGGAGGCTAGGCCAGTCTCATCCTTTCACATTTTTCTGCCTGCTTTATATTCTAGCTATGCTGGCAGCTGATTAGATGGTGCCCCCCCAGATTTAGGGTGGGTCTGCCTTTCCCAGCCCGCTGACTCAAATGTTAATCTCCTCTGGTATCGCCCTCAGAGAGACACCCAGGATCAATACTTTGCATCCTTCAATCCAATCAAGTTGACACTCAGTATTAACCATCACAGCGTTCTTGCTATCTTGGTTTCTTTTTCAAATTAACTTTATAATGAACTTCTCTAGCTTCAGAAAATAATTCCGTTGATATTTTTGTGAAAATAATTTTAAAGACAATCAGACATCCTTATGCTCTTGCTATAAATTTATCCTTTTATCAGTGTTTCAAATGTATTTAACATATTTTATGCAAAACAATCGTTTGTTTATAAATTTTCCTGTGTTTTAATTTCTGTTTCTTCCTTGCAATTTTGTTTTTTGTATATTTGTACTTTCTTCCCAATGTACTCCATTCTTTATTTTTGTTATATTGGTTATTTGGTTTGTCTTTTTCAAAAAATCAGCTTTTTATTTATTAGTTTTTTAATTTATTATTTTACAATTATTAATTCTTTTGTCCTTTTATGAACTTTGTTCATTCATATCTAAATTTTGAAATTCAATGTTTAATTTTGTTATTGTATTGATATTATTTGATCATTTTATTGACAAAGTACATAATTTTACTATGATAAGTGGCAAAAGATAATTTGAAGAAAAAGGTAGAGTCATAACTCTTATAGAGATAAAATAATATACATGTGTAAAATATTTTACTTTGTTAATCAATGAGGGGACCACAGCTGTTACAAATGGCTCAATGGAAAAATCAAAATTTCAGAAATTTGTATGGAGTAAAGGAATATTGAAATTAATTATAAATAAGGAGATAACTTTTCTTCATAGTGTGGAAAAATATCAAAATTTTAACTTACAAGGTAGAGTTTGTATACCCATCAATTACCTTCATTTTTTTTTTTAATTCAAATTTTAGTTTAGATGCAGGTGGTACATATGCAGGTTTGTCGTATGGGCATATTGCACTCAGGTCGTGAGCATAGTTCCCAATAGGTAGTTTATCAATCCATGTCGCCCTCCTTCCCTAAGCCCTCTAGCAGTCCATAGTGTCCGTTGTTCCCAAGTTTATGTCCATGTGCGCTCAGTGTTTACCTCCCACTTATAAGTGAGAACATGCAGTATTTGATTTTCTTTTCTTGTGTTAATTTGCTAGTATTATGGCCCCCCACTCCATTCACATTGCTGCAAAGGACATTATTTCATTCTTTTTTATGGCTGCATAGTATTCTATGGTATATATAGATCATATTTTCTTTATCCAATTCACTATTGATGGGTACCTAAGTTGATTCCATGTCTTTGCTATCGTGAAGAGCATGGCAGTGAAATGCTAGCACATGTATATTTTTTGTATAATGATCTGTTTTCCTTTAAATTACCTACAGTTAGGAAAAGGTGAAAAATACCTCAAAAACAATTAACAGCACTAGAATCAGACAGACCCAATTGGTATACTGTAAGAAATGCTTAGATTTTTATTGAAGTACAGAATTTATTTCTACATCAGGATATTAGTACATTTTACACTTGTATGTTTGACTTTCTTCATTTTTACTGATGTAATTATGAATACATAATTCTACTGACATAAGCAAATCAATAGCTTTAGAAATTATATATGATTAGCTTATTTTTATTGTACTTAATTGATATAAATGTATCAAACTATAAATTTTCCTCTGAGTACTGCTTTATCTGTATTCCACAGATTCTAATATGTCATGTTTTTATTATGATGATTTTGCAGAAATTTGGCAATTTTGTATTGTGCTTAAGAGGGTATTTAAAAAAATATATAGGTAGAAGTCTTCTTGTTTGATTTAATTATAATTTTCAATTTTATTGCATTGTGTTCAGATAATCCTATTTGCATGGTTTCTATGTTATTGAAAAAGTTACTCTCTCCTTTTAAGCTAATACTGGGTATTTTTATATAATTATTACATGTTCTTTGGGGAAAAAATCATTTTTTTAAATAACCAAGAATCACAGTTCAATGTATTTATGCAGCTTACTATTATATATGCTTCTTAGATTTTCTGTATCATTTATGATATCCCAGTATTATTTTTTCTTTAATATTAGTGACATTAAGTGTACCCAAACATATCGTACTTGTTTGTTAGCTGTAAGTAATCAACTTTCACTCTCCAATAATACCTATATATCAATCTGCAAGTTTTATCTACTGCCAACTTTTTTCTTTCTTCTCCTCCCATTTTTATTACTTATATTTTTCTGCATTGTCAGAGCGTTTATTTCCCAATATTATTTTGTCATACTTATGCACAACTTCTAATACTTGTGTCAGAGTTAAAAACACTTAATGCTCAAACACAAATCTTCAGTTGACTCTCTGGAATTATTCTGAAGTTGCCTGCAGCCTATTATCTATGAAATTTCTCCAGTAAGATTCCTGGAATCAACATTCTTAAGATACTGCTTGCAAGTTAGTAAATGTCTATGGTCTTTATACCTGAAGGATAGATTGACTGGATATAAAATATATGACTTACATTTACTTCTGTAAAAATATTTTTGTTGAAAACTCTAATACAAATCCAATGTTTTTCCTTATAAGTAACTTAATTTTTTTTCCTGTATGTTTAAAGAATGACTTCCTTTATTTTAAAGACTAACAATTTTACTTAGTTTGGTCTCAGAGTTGCTCATTTGGGCTCTATGTTTGCAGGCATGTATATGCCCTACCTGTATGTAGTCTTCTTTTATTTCAGAAATTACTGCTGTAGCAACTCTTTTCAAATACGAGCACACGCTTGCATTATTATCTAACAATATAAAATATGTAGAAAAAACTACAAATGGCATGCCATTAAAAATCAGCTTATTACATATATCTTTCACAAAACTAGTTAAAGCAATGTTAAGAAGAGGCTGGGAATCATGTATCAAAGTGAACAGATACTGGAGTTAAACTGACTGCATTTAAATACTAACCCTGCTGCTTTATTAGCTGTGCAGTCTTTGGCAAGTGTCTTAACCTCTCTCTGCGTCAATTGTATCATCTATAAAATGAACATAATAGTGTATATCCCTTAATGTTTTTTGTGAAATTAAATGAGACAATTCACATACAGTACTTAAACACTGATAAGCCTGATACTAAAATACAATAAGGGCCACAGATATTTATTTTCAGTCCAGATTTTAATGAACTCTGTGGTTTATAGTCATCATATAATTTCAATCTTCCATTCTTTTTAAATCACAAAATCTTTTTGTATAAGAGGTATAGTGTAAGATACATGAAAGTACATTGGTCAAATAGAGGAAATATGTTATCTCATCCTTGATTAACTGGACTTAAATTCATCTATTGATAACTTGTAACATAGGTATTATATTTACATGGAGCTTTCTGATGCTCCATCTTTCCCAAGAGCCTCTCTTGTTCTCTTGACCCGGGTATCTTGATTTTATCATTAAGAAACCAGGTTGAGCATTATCTTCTCCAGTGGGCAATGACCTCTTAGTGTGTATTAGGAGCTCACAGAATACCTTTTACTAACTTTAATTCTCATTATATTCTATGATGACTTTCTGATAACATGGCTGTTTCTCCCAGAAATGATTTAGGGGCAAAGAATGTGTTTTTAAACTTGTTTCCATAATACCTGTTTTGTGATTGAACAATATATTCTTGTCTGACTTATATTTTATGAAGAATGATTGTAAGGGTAAAATGGAAAAGTATCAGTGAAGTTTTACTGAAAATGCATTAAGTGTAAAACATTTAACGATTATAAATAATGGAAATCAGCTTGAGAGATTTGAATGGAAGGAATTGTGCCATTCACAATCTAAACAGATTCACCACTGAAAGTAGAGAAATCAAGGACATCCACTTCATTTTAATACTCCTTTTCAAATCAAACAACATTGCTAGTACACCAAATAGTTTTAAAAGATCTGAGTTACATTTTTAAGAGTCAAGCACATCTCTAAGTGTTGGTTTATCATGTTTTCATTTGCTTGAGAAACAAACAATTGGCTGTTCATTTTACCTTCCTGTGTGATATGTATAAATATCTCAGAAAGCCCACAGCTTATCTTTGAGCTCTCTCAGTGCCATCCAATTATAAACGCAATTGCAAATATCTCTACTGTGTTAACAAAAATGCGGCACTACTTCTCCTCCTATTAATGTAGAGTATAAACTTTCTATTAGTAATCTTATGTTTAAGATAAAAAGGAAAATGTATGGAAGCATTGTGGATAAAGTTTAAAAGCTGTACAGATGGAAGGTATTAATGCCAAAATTGTGAAACTTATCCCTG
This sequence comes from Macaca mulatta, assembly GCF_049350105.2. Lineage (NCBI taxonomy): Eukaryota > Metazoa > Chordata > Mammalia > Primates > Cercopithecidae > Macaca > Macaca mulatta. Next base: position 180,958,846 of record NC_133407.1, on the reverse strand, counting down.
GCATCTTCCACATTCCATTAGGATATTTTGCCCATCTCTAACACATCTATTATCATTGTGATACTGATGTTCTCTTAGACTGGAGAGATGAGTGTGGTATCTTAGAGAACAATTGGAAGATTGTAATAGTAGCAATTGCATTAGCTCCCACAATGGCTTTCTATTCCTTAGTGAATAAAGTCACGATTGTCTCTTTAAGAATTCAAGGATTATTTACACACTCTGAATATACATCTTATTTTCCTAACGTAATATCTCTGTAAGATTCTGCTCTCAAATCTCAATCTCTAGTAAATGTTTATCCTTTTTTTAAAGACACAGCTCCATGATTCTTCTTCTCTTCTGGATTATGATTTTTCTATTTAAAAATTATTTCTATATTATTTCTTGTGTGAAAATTGTTTTTCACCATTTATTTATTAAGCCTACATTTATGTAGGCTTCTGTGTGTAATGCACAGTATTTAGTGCTGGGGATTCAATGGGCAAGTATAAATAATACATAGTCTCTGATTTTCAAAGTGTTCTAGGGAAGCAATGAGCAGTCAATGGAAGCTAGGTTTTCTTCCATTTCTGGTATTGTACCAGATGTGCAAAGAATTTTACTCTTCACCATCTCCCTGCCTCCACACTACCTTCTTAAAAAACCTACATTTGCCCTCTTCTCAGAAAGCCTATACTCAGAACAACAGCTATACAGTCAGTGGACCAGGTGACTCCAAAATGTAACCATTGGACCACAGTTATTCTCATGAGTCAAGCTAAGACAATACACTTCCCTTTCCAGGACTTTTAAATTTGAACTTACAATTGATTGAGTTTTTGTTAGGACTTCAATTACTAGATGATAAAAAGCAGGAAACAGGAAACAAATATAGTCAGTGTCTGCTATGTTAATGAAGAATCAGAGAAATAGCCACTATTGAAAAGAGAGAAGGATAACTAGATTTACAGAGAGAAATAGAGAGGTGAAGAAACTAATCTGGTTCTCAACCGATTCTACTCTTTGAGAGGTTTGGCTCTGTCTCTGGTATTCGTCTGTTGTGTTTTACAGTTTGCTTAAGTTAAATGGGTTTGTGTGCCTTACTATCTAATGGTAACTTGACAGACATTTATCAGTCAGTGGGAAGTAATAGACCCCTAGGAAAAATTGTAGAATATTTAAGATAGTGAAAATGTCATCATTTGAAGCAGAGGGATAGTCTTACTTATTGATGATGAAACAATACACTGGCCCTTGTATTTTCTTGGCACACATTAACACTGATTCTTTAAGAAAAGCGTCTTAAAGGAAAGATTTGTGAGCCCAAAGAAGAATATAACATTTCAAATATGAAAATGTCCTGTGAAAATTCCTATCTGTCTCTGAGATGTCTTAAATCCTGAAATTGCTGAAATTCAGGTTAAGAAATTAGGTAAACACAAAGGCCGGGCGCGGTGGCTCAAGCCTGTAATCCCAGCACTTTGGGAGGCCGAGGCGGGCGGATCACAAGGTCAGGAGATCGAGACCACAGTGAAACCCCGTCTCTACTAAAAATACAAAAAATTAGCCGGGCGCGGTGGCGGGTGCCTGTAGTCCCAGCTACTCAGGAGGCTGAGGCAGGAGAATGGCGGGAACCCGGGAGGCGGAGCTTGCAGTGAGCCGAGATCGCGCCACTGCACTCCAGCCTGGGCAACAGCGTGAGACTCCGTCTCAAAAAAAAAAAAAAAAAAAAAAAAGAAATTAGGTAAACACTGTGTTTAATTGCAGCTGCGAATTCTCTGACCCTTTGCACATCTGTGGCCAAGCTACATAGGTTAGCGAAGAATAGGATTCTGACTTTTGGAATGGTATGAGGGAGAAGCTGGATACGATGGAGGACCCCAGTTGTACCAGGTTGTTACATTCTATGTTCTTCTTGTATATATTTCATGCTCAATAGAGTTGATAACATTTCCCAATGTAAATCACCTTCAGTGATTAGAATTCAGTATGAACCTTGAGGGTCTGGCATTCCCTGCATATCGTGAGAACAAATTCTAGAGCAGTTCATTGTTTTTCTGCCTCTGTTCATTGTATCATTCATTCATTTATTAATCAATATCTTCATTGATCTGTCTTCTTTTGAGAATTTAATGGATTCTTAGCGTTCTTTCAGGCATAGAGGATATAATAGTGAACAAAATGAGTTTCTCTTCACAGAGATTTTATTCTAACAGAATATTTCAGTAACGTATATTCTTTGAAGGAAATAAAATAATAGAAGGAAGTGATTATGAAGGTGGAAGAGATAGTACGTTATCTAAAATGGTCAAGGAGGCTCTCCCTTGTAATGGGATACCTGAGCTGAGGCCCAAATAATAAGAAAGGACCAACTGCGCAAAAATTTGGGAAAGAGAGAAGAAACAGCAAATGTGAAGACCCTGAGACAGGAAATGCTTAGTGTGTTCAAGGGGCAGGAAAAAAAATTCAGATAGCTAGAGTCCAGCAAAAGATGATGAGCATTGTGAATAATGAGCTCAGGGACATTACAAAATTCAGATCATATACAGCCTTATAAACTATGTTAAGACATTTGGATTTTATGTCAGTTGTGATTGCAAATTGTAAACAGAGGAGTAATCTGAACTCATTTGAGCTTAATATTAAGAAGACAGTTTATATGCCTTGAGGAAGAATAAATGAAGTGGGTCAAGGAAGGAACTAGGTTTTATGATGTTCTAGGACACATGAGAGTGGCTTGGGCTACAATGTGAATGGTGAAAAGTGACCAGGAGAACAGATTGGATGTGAAGGGAGAGGAGAGGGAAATGACTGATGACGTTTAGGTTTGTGGCCTGAGCATCTGTGTAGACAATGGTGTCATAGGTTGAGATTAGAAAGTATAGGTTGAGTATCCCTTATCTGAAATACTTGTGACTAGAAGTGGTTTGGATTTTGAATTTATTTGGATTTCGGAACATTTGCATTATACTTACAGTTATGCATTTCTAACTTTAAAATCCAAAATGAGCATTTATTTTCTTTGAGCATTATATCCACACTGACAAAGTTTTGGTTTTGGAATGTTTTGGATTTAAGATTTTCAGATTAGAAGTACTCGACCTGCATGAAGGAAAGGCAGAACTCAAGGATGGCTATAGTTGTTCAGGACTTGGAATGCCTATTGGGAAGAGTAAATGTGAAAGAGGCAACTGGATTTATGGGTTTGGGGATCATGGATAGGCATATTTTGGGTACAGAAATAGATTTGGAGTCATCAGCAAATAGATAATATTAAAAGCCAAAGGACGAACTGGATGAAAACATTTAGGTGAGTGAAAATAGATGAGGTGTCTAGGGTTGTGCTTTCAGTAACTAAAGTGTTTATAGTCAGGAACAAAGGGAGAAGCCAGAAAAAGACACTGTATAGTCAGAGAAGACCAGGAAAAAATTTATTTCAAGGAGTGAGTGGTCAATCTTGTCAAGTATTGCCAAGAGGCTGAGTAAGAAGAGAAGATAAAACTGATGATGTAACTAGACAATATCGATGCCATAGTGACCTGAATAAAGATATTGAAGCCCAACTTGAGGGATCTTTAGGTGAGAAATATAGGTGGTAATTACAGACAAATAAATATTTTGAAGAATTTTGTATTGAAGATTTGAAGAGAAATGCAGAGAAAAATCCAAGAAAGTTCTTATTTTAAAGGTAGAATAAAGAAAAGGAAATTTGCATCCTGATGGGAATGATTCTTTTGACTATTGTAGAAATATATTCCTGCAAATATAGTCCCATTATCATGGGAATGACTCAGGAGTGAGAGAGAAACTGATGTTGCTGGAAGCAGGTAAATAATGGCAGAACAGAAGACCCTGAGTAGGAAAGAAAGGATAGGATCTGGAGCAGTACTGTTCAAAAAAATATATAATGTGGTCACATAAGTAATTTAACATTTTCTAGTAGCCACATTAAAAACATAAAAAGAAACAGGTAAAGTTAATTTTAAAATTTTAAATTTAACCTTAGATATCCAAAATATTATCGTTTCAACATGTATCATTATAAAATTATTGAGATTTTTTTTTTACTGTTTGTATTATGTTAAGTCTTTGACATTTGGCATAAATTTTATGCTTACAGCACATATCAATTTGGATTAGTCATGTATAAAGTACTCAACAGAGTGTAAATGGAGGGTTTGGCATGAGATAAAATGTATGGAAATTTCATTCACTGTAACATGAGGTAAGACAGTAATATATGTAAATGAACAGTGCTTTTGGTGGTGGGAATAAGAGATGGCTCTCATCTGACTTTATGTTTTTAAGTGATGTCTGAAGAGGTATTAGGCATTTTAATAGAAGAAGACAAGAAACAGGTGTTGTAAAAATGGCCATTTTGTTTTTATTTATTTTTTAAAGTATTATTTTGTCAAGGGCCCAATAAAGAAAGAGGTAAAATGACTATTTTGGAGAGTGGAAGGATGAATCTATAGGGTTCATTACCTTCGAACATTGAAAATCGGTGTCCTAGTTCAAATTTTTTCTCAGCCAAAGAAGCCTAGAAGGAGGGAACAAATTTTACTGCTTCATGGTGGTAGCATATCACAGAGGAGTAGAACCTGATAAGATTTCTACCTAGAGACATCTGAACAGAATTTACTGTCACAGAAAGAAATAAAAATCCAGATACAGTTGACCCTTGAGTAACATGTGTGGATCCACTTATACACGGAATTTTTTCTACAAAACTTAGATGGAAACTATGGCATTCATTGGATGCAAAACTCATTTATACAGAGGGCCAATTTTTTATATATACAGGGTCTGCAGGGACAACTTAGGACTTGTGTATTCCTAGGTTTTGGTATATTCAGCAGGTCCTGCAACCAACCCCCATATACACTGATGGGCGACTGCATAATGAACAGGGGTCAGTGCGTGAAGTTGTCTCCATTTATCCCGTGTCCACTATGAGGCATGATAGAACCAGTTGGAAGAGTCTGGCAACCTTCCACCATGTGAACAGAAAAGTGGACGACCCTTTAGAAAGAGTGAATGAAGCATATTAGAAAGAAGCAGAGATGAGAGACCGACAAACCTAGACAGGTTAAGAGAATAACTTTGGTTGCAATTATTGGTTCTAATCCCCTTTCAGATCTATTGCTTTTCTTGGTTTTGTGTTCTAAGACATAGCCCTTATCCTGCTACTAAATAAATTACTCCCCTTTTTATTATCCTTGTTTAGTGATTTCTGTGACTTGCAGCTCTGCCTCCTTCATAGGTAGAGATAATAAGGTCCTGAATTTAATGTGGAATTAGTGGGCTAGGTGTAAAGAATTACATCAAAAGGGGCTGACTGAGGAGAAAGACCTGACAGTGGTCATGGAATGAAACACATTCATCATGACCATCTTTTTGTCTTATTTCAAAACCTACATATTTATTTACCCAACTTACACATATTACTATTTTAGAACAAATAGAATATATCAAAGGCAGAATAAGAAAATAAAAATCACCAAAACTCCAATAACCAGTATTGACTACTGTTTTCTCTTTGGTGTATCATTTACTGAATTGAATACAAATATATCTTCTGGCCATAAAATAGCTTCTTTTTCAAAAAAAATCAAAGAAGAGACTCTTCTGATTATTGTAGAAATATATTTCTGTAAAGAACTTTCCTCATTGTCTTTGCCTCCTTTACTCCATTCTACTTCTTTCTTTGTTTCATCTCCCAAGGAAAGAGTTAATTCAACCTTTGTTCCCTGAACTTTCTTCATTTTATTTTTTTTTCCAAAATACCATGGAGATGCTGACATGCTCTTGAAATATCAGTAAGAAATTCCATTTGGACTCATGCAATTGCTGGCCTCTGTGTAGATAGGGCTGCTGCTGTCCGAGAGATTTCTAGTCTAATCATATTTTTAATTTCTTCAAAATTGAGCAATGCTTTCTTGGGAACTCCTCTAATGCCTCACCTTAGAGATGGCCTCTGGAACTTGAGGCCAGTTCAACAAAGCTGTCACTGTAATAACGACAACCTAAGCAGAATTTTGGAAACGAAGAAAGCAAGCTTTGCAGCATTTACTTAGGGTTTCTGCAAAGGCTCTTCTTCTGGGTGAAATAATTAGTCTGAGGCGTTACCTATTGACAAAAGAGCATCCCAAGAAGCTGCAGTTAAGTGCCAGAGACTCCTGAAAACAAAACGAAGACAAGCCTCAATTTCAAAGTCCTTATTTTTGGCAGCTTCTGTAGTTACCTGATGGGAGAAGAAATTTTCCCTAGACTTAGCACTGTGATGAGCATGGACCGTGAGATCAAGTCAATTTTCTGCTGCTATAGTGGGCTAAAATAACGCTACCTATTCACCAGCCTAGAGAGAAATTCGATTTTGTTTTTATTAAACTGAAACTTCTCTTGATACTCACAGTGAGTCCATAGGGGAGCAGAAACACAACCTGTACCTGCTTCTTCAATTTAGGAAATCTTGCTGAATATGTAACAGGGCAATCGCAATGGGTTTTTACAGAAGCCACATACATATAAAGCCAGACGTATTTTTCTCCTATACCTCTTTCATCAGCCAGTTTTCTGACTCTCTCAATCTTGTCTGTACACATGTCAAAACAGCACAATTTACACCAAATCATCTACATTTGTTTTCCATTTAGTAAAAATCCATCTACCTGCAGATGATAGTTTATGGTGTGTATGTGGGATTCCTGTCACTCTGATTGCATGTCTTATGTCTTCAAAACATAATACACTAGCTGGAATTTATTGGGCATCTATGTATTTATTATATTGTCATAGAATGTTTCATGAGGTTGGGGACCATTTCTGCTTGTTCATCCCTGAACCATCAATACATGTTGTCACAAGTATTGAGTTTGCCCATAGAAGGTGCTCCAAAAGTATGCATTAAATCAACAAACTACATGCACTCATGTGTTAAAACACTCTTGCTAAATAGGTATTATTGTCTTAATTTTGTTAGAGGGAAAACAAAGGCTCAGAAAGTTTAGTAACCACTCAAAAGTCATACAATGAACAAGGAAAGAACTGGGCTTCAAATTTAGTTTTATTCACCTCCTCCTTCCATCCCATTCTACCGTGCTTCTTCAAATACAGCTTTGATGTGGAAGTCACCTATTTTTCTGATAGATTTCCACTGTTAATTGCATGTTTTATAGTTTTAAAGGGAGCTGAATGCAAGCTATCTTTGCATTGCAAAAATCAGAAAGATTGAGATACTTGCTGATTTTTCTCACTTTATAAACTAAGGCATGCAAGGCAGTTTTGTGTTAATGTGTTAACTCAGTTGTTTTGGTTCAAGTTTGCTTTGGAAACTGAGTCAACTACTCCCTGTTACACATGCTTCTCCAATAAGCCTCTCCCATTACTTTACCTTCCACATCTTACTATAAAGACCCACTAGGTGGCTGTAAGAGTGGGAGATCCTGTAAGTTTCCATAATTGTAACAGGGTTTGGCTTGCAGTGTCTTATGGAAGATAAGCTGAAAAACTCTCACCTTTTAATTAGCAAAAGCTAGTCTGATTAAGGCTCTTTGTTCATTTTAAATTGATAAAACCTTTTCTATAAAAAAAAGTAGCAATAAAATACACCAAGACACCTGACTATCAAAGACCACACCTCCATATAGTTATTATATCCCATTTTTCTCTCTTGAATTCCTACGTTCTTACATTTTAAATTCTGTTTCCCTTCAGGACATTTGGACCTCCCAGTATCATTTACGTGTACCCTTCCTTTTTCTGCTCCATCTCATTTCTAGGTTAATTTTTGATTTGTTTATTTTTGCTAACCTATCTCCCTTCTCCTTTCTGGAATTCTTGTTTAAAAGGCACATTTAGTTCTCATTTCTTCTATATATATTTAATTTGCTGCTTGGAGAATATCTTTGGCGGGAAGAAAAGGTTGTTGGCCATTTCTCCATTAACATTAAAAAATAACACCAATCTTGCCAGCAAAACACACACACACACACACACACACACACACACACACACACACACACACAGAAACACACAGAGGTTTCACATGCAAAAGAGATATGCAGACATGTAGTATGGCTTATTTCTTAGGTATCTTGCTTTTTTTCTTTTTACATTTCCATTTTTGGCTACTATAAGCAAAAATGATTTTAAATAATCGTTATGTCATTTCTTTTCCTCCTGCTCTTCCTTTTTCTCGTAATTCTTTCATCTCTTTTGTTTTTCCTTATTTCTTCTCCCATTACACCTTAGACTATCCAAAGTGGATAAATCATGTTAAAAGCATTAGGATTCTGTTGCATTCTATTTTTCCAGGAGCTAAGAAGAGAACTGTTTGCTGTTCTGGTATTTTCATTAAGGTGAACATGTCAAACTGAGAGAAATATTAATGGCAATAGGCTAATTTCTGTATGCCTGATGACATGTTCTGATTTTATCCCATGTCTCCAGATAGCACTTTTTTTTTTTTTTTTTTTTTTTTTGGCAAAGAGGATATGAGAGTGCTGAGATTGTAAGGGCTAGAAAAATTAAATAACTTATTTGCTCATTTTATGAGTGGCATGAATATCAATGCTTCTCACATTTGGCACCATGAATATTTTTGAATACCAATCCAAATACGTTCAGCTGTTGGGTATTAGCTATGCCTGCTCAGGAATATTGCCTGCTGCAGGTTGGAGCAAAAACACTGAACTTGGAGTGCATCACATTCTGATGGAAAATCCACTCAACAGCAATTGACATAGTTGTTAGCAGAGATCCAAAGCCCTATTGAGAAGAGATTTAGGATATCTGCGGCTTCTTAGGTCTTTTCTTCAACTTGCCCTATGTTCCAGTACACAAGAGTATTTACATCGTGACTTCACATAAACCTTTCTCTCTGTACGTCTCATTTGGCACTTATTATATATCGCTTTATATTCTTTATACACTTATGCATTATGGGACATAAGTGTCCTATCTTTGAAATAACATAATGCAATTATTAAATTATCTCTCTCTAGTGTCTTATACATCATATATTCTCAATTATAATTTTTAACGGTGATGGCCATTCAATTTTCTCTCATTTTTCATTTGAGCTTCAGCTGTGTTTTCCCTTCTTATCCTTGTTTATAAGTCTTTCTCTAATTTTGTCATAACTTTTTTCTTTGTTTAAATTTTTGGAAAACGTGAGTTTTAAGTCTGATTTTAAGGAGCTCAAGGGAAATTGATTACAATCTGGTGACAACTGCTAGTTGTGATTTGCAAGGCAGTTTGGGGAATGATTTGGGTGGAAATGATGAAGAGCATGAAGTTGAGAGTTGAAGCATTATGGGAAATAAAGTTAGATGGCTAAGGAGAGTCAATTGACAATGGTATTGTTATCATCCTAATTTTATGAGGCAGGAAGCTAGAAACTATTATTGCCTTTTCATAGATGTATTCCCCTCCCTTTCAATGATCTGTCAGTTTTACTTCTAAATATCTCTTGAATGTGTTCAGTTATCTTTATTTCTGCTGCCCCTACTCCTGTCAGGACATCTACATTATTGTTGTGGCCTCCTATAATGCCATACTAATTGCACCTCATTCATTTATTCATTTATTCTTTTAAATTTCATTTCAAAATTATTGAGCATCTGCCTAGGAATACAGTAATAAATAACAAAGACATTTTTCTGCCTTAGCGAAGTATCTAGTATAGTTGGAGGAACAGTCTTTTAATACAACTGAGCAAAATGTGATGAATACCATGACGTAGTAAACACCAGAGCTGGCCCCTTCCAGCAATGAGTTCTCACATCAAGGATGATTTCCTAAAAATACCGGTATATATACCATTCCTATGCTTACAAATGTTTCAGTGGCTCAGCATTGCCCTTCAGATAAATGCAGAACTTCTTAACATTGCCTTGAGACCCTCCATGTGCTGGCCTCTACTGACTCCTCTTTCTCCCTCTCTCAGAGAGATTATGCAATTCCTTTTTAATTTTTTATTATTTTTTAAATTGATGCATGTGCTTACCTCTCTTGTCTCTCCTTATCTCTGCACACTTTTCTTTTAGGTTCTCTCTCTTACTGAGCTATTTCTCACCTCAAGTTCTTTTCAAGCGCTCTCCTCTCTTTCTGCAAGTCTCCCCTGTACCCCTCTTCACTGTAGCCTTTCTTAAATCTCAGTTTAGATTTTCTTTTCCCTGGAAAATATTCCCTGAACTCCTGTCTAGGATTGGATACTCTGTAGTGTGCTGCCATAGCAACCCATATTACCCTATTATAGTACTTGCATTTCATTGTAAAAGCTTGTTTAATGTTCAATCTATCCTGCTAGACCCTAAGTTCCATGTCTGTCCAATTTAATTGTATCCTGACAAAGATTCTTTGCTTGGTCAAACTTTCGTCAGGCACCTGAATCTTCTGCTAAACCCATCTGTGCATTTCCTTAAAAAATCTAGTTTTAGCAAATAATTCCGCCTAGTTTAGTTAGAATCCTTCATCCCCGGTTATCTGATCACACTCAACGTCTACTTAAATTCTTTATCCTCCGCCTATCCCCCAAGGGATCATCCTGGTCTGTCTTCAGCAAGAATCCTGTTAGGTTGGTTTAGCCGGAATCTCCCTTGCCTCTGGTGTTTCCTCTTAGTGATTTTACATCCACTAACCCACACCCTGCTACTTGGCTACAAATTCCAACTTGACTATGCTATATTTGAAGTTGAGTCTGCTCTCTCTCTCTCAGTGAAAAATCCCATTGCTGTGGCTCCTATACCTGTTGTGAGCTTCCTGTGTAAAGCCTGCCTTATCACGCTTTTTATCATGGAATAATTTTTTTTTTCTTTAGCAATCCTTAGGGACTAGTAAAGTGCCCAGGCCAAGTGCAAAACAAATAAATAAATCCATCTGATTTAGCATCATCGTTATTTGTCCATTTTTCCTCCTACAGGTCTCTCAAATTAGTCCCTTCCTTTCATCCTCTTCTGCCTCTTTGGATCAGGCTTCAATTATTACAAGTCTCCAAACTATTCATTTTATCTTTAACATGGTTTCCCTTAACCATTCTACATTTTTTGGCCGGAGTAATCTCACCAAGAGGCAGATGTGACCATACTGTTCCATTGCTTTACGGAAGGAAGCATTTGAGTCTTTCTATTGCCAAGAGCATAAATCTCCAAATTACTGAGCGCCATAATAGGCCCTCTAATTTTTCCCCTGTAGTTCTCTGATCTTGATATTTAATGCTATTTCATGCCTCTTTGCTTTTGGGCATTCTGTTCCCTCCAACTAGAACACTTTTTTTGTTAAATCAATCTTTACTCCAATGTCAATTTTCTATTCATCTCAAAGAACTTTCCTAATTGTATCCTCTCCTCCTGAGAACTTCCTCCAGTGCTAAAGAAAGCTGGTTGTTCTTTCCTTTGTGCTACTAGTGTACGTTGCACATATCTCTATTAAGATACTTTCTGGTTGTCATTTGAAACATTTGTATAGCTTTTAGATTCTTCTACTGGGCTACTCTTTTATTCTAGGCACCTAGTATTCCTATTGAATGAAAAAAAAAAAAAAAAAAGGAATACAAAGCAAATTTCTGTAATTGCAATCATACAGTTAGAGATAAGGGATGTTATATGTGCATTATCTACCACACTGTATTAGGGTTGTCTAGAGGGACAAATCTAAGAGGGTAGATGTATATATAAAGGGGAGTTTATTAAGGTGTATTGACTCACACAATCACAAGGTGAGGTCTCACAATAGGCCGCCTGCAAGCTGAGGAGCAAGGAAGTCAGTCCGAGTCCCACTGCTGAAGAAAGGAGACCAATGTTCGAGGGCAGGAAGCATCCAGCACAGGATGAAGATGTAGGCCAGAAGACTAAACCAGTCTAATCTTCCCACTTTCTTCTGCCTGCTTTTATTCTGGCCATGTTGGCAGCTGATTAGATGGTGCCCACCCAGACTGAGGGTGGGTCTGCCTTTCCCAGTCCACTGAGTCAAATGTTAATCTCCTTTGGCAACACCCTCACAGACACACCTGGGAACAATACTTTGCATCCTTCAATCCAATCAAGTTAGCACTCATTATTAACCATCACACATACCTTTGGCAAAAGACAATTCTTGCAGTTAAAGTTACTAGAACAGAAGGATCCTAGAGGCTCAGATGTTGTCAGTCTGTCACCTATGACTAAATAATGTTGTTCATGCAATTTGCCCACTTCCCACCTTTGTGATAGAGATTTATTCGTAAGCTCACAAGTCTGGTAAGCCTTTCATTGCCCACCTTTACCAATATACTTCTGGCAGTTCAGTGGGCCTCGGAACACCTTCTATAGCTTCTCCTTCTCTAGAAGTTGTATTTTATTATAGGAGCTCACCGAGATACTCATGGTAACTATATGTAATTCCTGATATTAAGATCAAGCAAAATAAGCAAACAAGAAAATGTGCAAACAGCATATACCTCATCTGAAATCAGTGTCAGGATGGGCATGGGTTTTAATATCCTTAATCGTATGATGAATATACCATCTGCTGATACTCATTCACATCTCTGCCATGAGGAAGGCCCAAACAAAAGATGGTTTGTCACCCTTATCTTCAGCAATATTTACACAGGATTAATCACATTTTAATGGGAATCTTATTATTTGATTTCTAATTCCCATGGACTTTATAATTCTGAAGGACTAGAGGAATATTCATAGTAAATGAGGCATTAAAATACCTACAGACAGACAGGAAATACACAGACCAAAGTGGATTGCTAGTGTAGTCTCTGAGAAAGTTTAATGGACATAACTTTCTTTTCATTCCTAGAAAAGGGGCAGTCTAAGTAATTTATGAAGCAATAGCCAGAAATTAACTATGCAAAAGCTTCCACTATCATAGGCTCTACGCAAGAAAATGGACCACAGCATGAAATATGTTTCTCAAATTGAAGTCAAGGTCAAAATATATTTTTGAGATACACATGGCTTACAAAGAGCTTATAGAGGAAGATTCAATTGCAAAGAAATGCACTTTGTAGAAAAGAGCGTCCCGATGGGGTTAGAGTTAGAATAATTTTGCCAAACACACCAGTAGCTCAGCAGATTTTGTAATGGTTAGCTTGAGTCGTTACCTTCCTATCACCTTTAAAAGTTTAAAAGATGTGATTTAGTCCAAAAACTACTGGGGAAATGTCAAATTGTTCATTGCTGTAGATCAGCAATCACTGATGCTTCTCGTCTTAGGAAAATATTTTCATTTGAAAAACATTTTTTTAAGATTTCTGAAGAAAAGAAACGTATATCATACATTTTAAATCTCATTTTTAGTTTTTAAATAAGCATATAGATATACAGAGAATATTTATTTATTTATTTTATTATACTTTAAGTTCTAGGGTACATGTGCACAACGTGCAGGTTTGTTACATAGGTATACACGTGCCATGTTGGTGTGCTGCACCTATCAATTCATCATTTACATTAGGTATTTCTCCTAATGCTGTCTCCCCCCTGCCCCCTACTCCACGACAGGCCCCAGTGTGTGATGCTCCCCACCTTGTGTCCGGGTGTTCTCATTGTTCACTTCCCACCTATGAGTAAGAACATGCGGTGTTTGGTTTTCTGTCCTTGTGATAGTTTGCTCAGAATGTCTGACAAAGGGCTAATACCCAGAATCTACAAAGAACTTAAACAAATTTATAGAATTTTAAAGTTGGCTAGTTATAGGGCCACAACTCAAAATATATATATGTATGTATGTGTGTATATATATATATACACACACACATATTTTTTATCATATTCTCTGATTGGAGCTATTTTTTTCTATTACTTGGATGTTTTCACATTAAAAAGACAAAACAAATAATGAATTAAGATTAAAATATTTTAAATAATTTAGATAGATACTGAAGTATCCTTCATGTTATCTGGTAAATTATTTATTTATAAATAGAGAAATCTGAAATTTTTATCCACTAATTTTGGACGAAGAAAACTGAAATATTTAAAAATTCTTGATGCAAAGTCTGGAGCTCAATCATTTTATTATATTCCCTAACACAAAATGTAGTTTTAAGACTTTCAGTTATTATTATATTTTAAAAATAAAAAATGTAATTTTTTAATTGTAGAATTTAGAATATCAATACATTTTTACCTCACGATTCCTCTTTTTTTCCTAATTGGAACTCTTTCACTGAATTCCACTTTTCATAAAATGTCTTTCATCCAAGGATTTCTGAATGCTTTATAAGCATTGGTCTTAATATAGTTTGGTTACAAAAATCTGGAGGGTATGCTGAAATTTAGGGATATATTATGCTTCCTTTTCCCAGTGGCTTCCTCAATGAATATGGTCATCTCTGTGTAGTCTTTGTACTTGGAAAATTGCATTTAGAGAACACCTTCTTGGGGAACCTTACATGCAGTTTCTTAGGAGGACACAAATTTTGTTAGAGACCTTGCCCCAAGGAGCTAACACCTTTAAAGAAGATAAGCCATAAATTAAAAAACAAACAAAACAGTATCATAACAACAAACCTCTGGTATCAGACAGTATGCATCAAGTATATGGGTATAAATAGAGGTGCTATTATTGGGAATCAGAGAGGACTTCATGAAATAGATGGCTTTTGTTTTGGGCTTAGAAGGATGGCTGGGTGGGGAACACAGGGCAGCATTATAGGACAAAGTATACTATGTCAAGAGTATGAAGATTAGAAAGTGTATGAAATGGGTAGTAGTTCCTGTTTGGGAAAAGGAAAGTGAGGTGAAGCACTTTTTTATCCCAGACATAAAATATATGAATAGTTGTTTGTGTGCTTTCCTTTCTGAAATGGAAGCCCACAAATCACATGTTTTCTAAGGTAGTCCAAGCTTTTCTTCTCTCTGTGTAGTTACAAAGCCCTATAATTAAAGGGGATTCACAGTCGTATCAGGGAAGACTAAAGCCTCCCACAAAATTGGAATTTTCTTTTTTCTTTTTATTTTTTAAAGATGGGGTCTTGCTCTGTCTACTCAGCTGGTGTGAGGTGGTATCATAATAGCTCACTGCAATCTCAAACTCCTTGGCTCAAGCAATCCTCCTGTCTCAGCCTCTCGAGTAGCTGGGACTACAGGTGCATGCCACCATGGCTGGCTAATTTGTTTTTATATTTGGAATTCTCTTTTAGGGTGAATTTGCTAATAAAAGGAATAGACAGCTACAAATCACTACAAAGTAGTGCTGCTAAAAGTGTGTTCTGGGCCACTTCAAACTGTTGGGAACCAGTCCACAGGAGATAGGCATAGAATTTGAGAGTAAGTGTTTAAAAACTTTTATGGCAATATAAAATTGCCACACCTCTGCTATGATTTGAATGATGGTGTTCCCTCCAAAATTCACTGTGAAACTTAATTCCCAATGCACCAGTATTAAGACGTATGGTCTTTGGGAAGTGATTAAGTCACAAGAACAGAACCCTCACTAATGGGATTAGCACCTTTATAAACAGGCTTGAGGTTGAAGGGGGGGCACTCTCTTGCCCTTCTGTTCTTTCTTCCATGTGCGAACACAGTGTTTGTCCCCTCCAGAGGATGCAACCACAAGGCCCCATTTTGGAAGTGAAGACTTGGCTTTTACCAGACACCAGTCCTACTAGTGCCTTGGTCTTGGACTTCGCAGCCTCCAGAACCATGAGGAATAAGTGTCCCTTGATGATAAATGGCCTAGTCTTAGATATTTTGTTGTAGTAGCACACATGAATCAAGACAACATGCAAGCCTCATGATTGGTGGACTTGTTTTGTTGAACAGGGCATACAATAGTTTAATGTGTTGACCTCTTGTCCTGTGTCATGGATAACACAAGCTGTATTTTGATCATGCTCAGGCAACTATACACCAGTCTGCAATGGGTTAGAAATGTGAAAAAAAAAAAAAGAGGTTTGTCATCACAGAGAGCTACAGAAGCACACAATTTATTTTCTTTAGCAAACATTACTGCATGCTATTTTCTGGTTGTAAAGTTGTGTGTTTCATTCACAAGGGTTACTGAGATAATTAATTTTCAGCCTTTCTCCTAAATTCAGCTACTGTTCTCCAACTACAGAAACTAAGAATGAGGTGCTGTTGTTCTGATAAATAAGTCAGCAATACACTAATAACAATACTATAAGAAGCACTTACTATGTGCCAGGCACTGTTGGAAGAACTTTACAAATATCTACTTATTGCATGTCAGGGTCCAGTCCAGGAAAATAGTAATCACATTCTGTATTTGAGTAGGGGCTATTTTATATAGAAAATCCATTACACAGGTGTTAGAGAGCTGAGAAAGCAAAAAGGAAGCACTCAGAGATAATAACTACAAAAAGCAGGTACCCCTCCCCTTACATTCAGGAGAACAATAGACTTTGGGGTTACCAGAATCTGGTAGATCACAGGAGGGTGCCTAGCCTTTTTATGAGAGGAATCTCTAGGCTGCAGTCACATCTTATGAATTGAGAAATAGTCCCACAGAGATCATTCCCTGAGGTAATGGCATGGAGAGGCTACTGCTTATACCTCTAAGGGGGCAAGTTGTTGAAATAAGCTGGAAGCTTGAAGAAATGGCAATGAATAATGCTGAAAAACTAGCAAAAATCAAAAAGAAGTATTTTCTCTCTTCCTCTATCTTCTAACATCCCTCTTGTGTCTCTTATTGGTAGAGCCTAATAAGATGACCACTGACAGAGGAGGATGAGAAGTGTCATTTGTAGCACCCTTCCCCAGAGTACTGTAGATCAGAGGACAGAAGAGAGTATTGGGGCTGAGACACAATAAACAAATAACAAGCATAGTCACATAATCCTATGAGGTGAATTCTATCATTATTTTATTTTCAAATGAGTAAACAAAGGGCCAGAGAGTTTAGGTGGGCTGTCTAAGGCCAACAGGTATTAGTGGAGATGAGCAACAGACATCTGGCTCCAGAGTCCATACCACTGCCCTCTATGCTCTAACGCTTCTTTGTAAAACTGGGTAGTAGGATTATTAAAGAGATTAGAAAACCAGGTTTTTACATATAATTATCACTGGCTCTTTGTTTTTATGACTCCTGTTAAAGTATTTTTTTATTTTCAAGTTAATACAGTTTTAACTTAATTATTCCAGAGCATTTAGAGAATTTTACAATGTGCTATCTATAAATAGGAGAAGAAAATAGGAAGAAAGCTTTATATTTCTGGTGTCATATGTATTTACTAGATCTTAATATATCTAACCATTATATATACATATAGGGCTGGAGTGGCATTGTGTGATGGGGTATAGTGTTAACAGAGTTTAGTCTTTCATTTACTTTATTGATCTATTCATTCATTCCAAATGTTGTAAAGGATGTTAAAATAGCAATGAACAAGAAAGACATAGTCTCAGCTTTCACAGAGCTTACATTTTATTTGCTCAATAAAGCAGATTGGTGAATCAGTAAAAGCCAATATGGTGACTTCCAGTGTATTAGTGATTTTATAATTATATTTCTAAATGAGTAATTGAACCAAGCACAAAGATTGTTTGAAGTTGTAGTGTTCATTTTTTTCTGGCTTTGCAACCCAATCAAGACCAGAAAAGTGTGGTAATAATCAGACTGGAAATGAACATTTCTTCAGGACTTTAGAGGGTTAAGAACACAGAGGTGGAGAAGAGGGCTACAGGTGGTCTCATGGAAAAGGGCTCTAAAAGCAGTTAGAAAAAACTAACTAGAAATACATTGGAAAGAAAGTTAAAGGTTGTTGAGTAATTCTTTTCTTTACCAATTACTGTCTTAGCAATGTAAGTTCAAGATGAGAGTACATAGTTGGAGGTGTATAGGTGAACCATCATTACCTTTAGAGATTTTTAACTGGAGTATAGAAACATTGGGGTGTGGCTTTAATTTATGGCAATCAAACATATTTAATCACCAAGGCAGAAAATCAGTTAGGCAAGATTAGGCCTGGTTTTCACCCATAGGCACTTTTGCCATATTTGAGATACTGGTATTTCTGAGATAATGTTTTTATGGAGACATGAGAGAATTTTTGACCTGAGATATGTATTGCAAAGTCTAGTATAATATCTATATCTTTTTTATAATGCTTATAATGTCACAGCCTAACTCTAAACATTTGTGTAGAACAGTGAGGCAGAAGCTTGGACTAGAGACAAAACCACATTAGAATACACACTATCAAAAGATAAATTCTATAATCTAAGCCGAATTATTTGGGGCCATCTTGTCCAGCACCCCCACACTAGAGAAGAAAGTAAAAGGCAAGAGTTAAACCCAGGAGTCTGCAAAACAAAGGCACTGGAGTAGACTGAAGATATTTCCAGAGTTGCTCATCATATACAGGGTTTGAGCAGACATGAAGACCAGTGGAGTCTACTAGTAGGGAAAAGTACCATTCTGGCTTTCATATAACAGTGAAACACTCTAATCTGAAAAATTCTCTTTTTAATATCCTTTTGTATCTTTGGGACTTGTCTTGATTTTCCCCATTGTCTAGTTCACATTTCTCCTGCCTCAACTTCTCAACTTTAAACAATGATTGCTGACATTTTACTCCGTTTCCTGGCTTCTGATTTCAGATTTTTCTTTTGTCATGGTGCCTCCCAGCATTGATCCTTTGGTGAGGAGTTTTTGGCTCAGTTCTAGGGCTTTCCATGCATATACAATGCCCTTATAGGCAGCCTTATAGTTGTTCTGGGCACTTATTGAGACAGTTACCAAGGTTACCTGGCCTGAACTTACCCATATGAAAAAATGCCTGCTGTTTCTAGGTGGTAGAATAAGACTTACTCATAATTGACATATATCATTTTAAGCTTGCAAACTTTCTTTAACATTTTAAACTAGTTTTGATTTAAAAAATTCAAAAGTGTTTCACAAACTTTCTTGCTTTTAAAAAGCAGAGTATGATAAGCAACATGTAAGCATTTCTTGATGACTCATTTTAATTTTCAAAATTAACTACTATACCGCAATATAAAACAGAGTATAGTCACTGCACTAAATGGTCCCAGACAGCTATATAGTTTGCATCCTTATGTCATAATTATTTTCTGTTTCCTTTCCAGTTGTTAAGCTATCAAATCAGCCATTCTCCAGGATCTCCCTGACTTCTTTTATAATATGTTGTTGGAATTAGAAAACCAGATAGCCAAGTTGATTAAAATAATGTCTAATCAAAGTGGAGGTCATCTCTGCTTGACGACTGATGAAGTTTTCCGTTAGGAAAGTGCAAGGTACTGAATTCCTTGACATTGGCATTTATTGGAACTATTTAGAGGTTTTTGGAAATTTACTTTGGTTCTCAGTTGGATCCTGGAAACTTTATGTCCTCATATCTTCTGAGAGTGGTATAACTTAATAACGTTTTTGGGTTATAAGTCAACAAGGAGTCAGCATAATTTAAGGTGGCCAGGTAGACAGGGTTTGACTCTTGCTTTTGTCACCTCCTAGCTTGAACAAGTCACACAGCAGGTTTGAGCCTCATTTAGTCATCTATAAGCCAGTTATAAATGTTGGTCAGTATTGAGGGTCTTGTGTGGTATAAATCTAATACTCTATATGGAATTATTGGTGCATAATAGGGGTTTAAAACTTGTTAGTTACTTGAATGACTATAGAAAGACTATTTGCTTTTATGTGAGGCCAAAACCCAAGTCCATAAAATCTCTTGAAGAAAAAGACTTCATATAACACAATGGGTAAAATAGATTGGTTTACAGAGTTTATCTTTGAAAAACAAAACCATATTGTTTACTATATGCAAAAGTCACTTTTTTTCAGCTTTGCCTGTCTTTATTGCTAGAATTCTTGTAATAAAAATCTCTGTCCACTCCTTAGATTATTATTCTAGGGATGATCTGATGACCAGGGGCCCAGACACCATGCTCCAACTTCTTCAGTCTCTTCCCCCTGCCCTTTCTCCCAAATTATTGCCCTTTTCAGAACAAAATTGTATTGTGACTGAGTCTGTCAAGGTCCAGTGAGAATAATTTAACTAAATTATGAATTTATAGGCCAGAATTAAGAATGTGAGCCTGAGGGGTACTGGTTTAAAAGGCAGCATTAGCTTTCCAGTTTTTGATGGAACGATTATTTTGGTACTATTTTGGAACAACTTTTCTGGCTACTAAAATAGCCAAAGAATCTTTAGAGACTGTGACTCCAGTCCCTAGAGATTGTGCCTGTATTAGACCATTTTCACACTGCTGTAAAGATACTACCTGAGACTGGGTAATTTATAAACAGAGGAGATTTAATTGACTCACAATTCGGCATGGCTGGGGAAGCCTCAGGAAACTTACAATCCTGGCAGAAGGGGAAGCAGGCACCTCTTCACAAGGTGGCAGGAGAGAGAAAAGTAAAGAGCGAAGTGGGAAGAGCCCCTCAAGAAACCATCAGATTTCATGAAAGCTCACTCACTATCATGAGGACAGCATAGGGGAAACTGCTCCCATGATCCAGTCACCTCCCTTCTGGTTCCTCCCTGGACTCATGGGGATTATAGGAATTACAGTTCAAGATGAGATTTGAGTGGGGACACAGAGCCAAACCGTATCAGTGCCTTTTGGGGCATTCTCTTGGAATTGGGGGAGCATGAAAACCAATGTATAACTACTGTCTAAAATCAAGGAAAGTGGAAAGCTGTGTGAATGACACACATTTCCAGAGTTTGGTAGGACAAAAACACATGAGCTTCCCTGTAAAACTAAGAGATACTGCAGAAGATAACTAGATTCTATATAAAAAGATCCTGTCTTCAAAGGCTTCTTCCTGGGATGAGAGGACCCCAGAGTAAATCTCTGGGCAGAAGTTGAGGGAGAACTCTAATTTCTAGGATAGAGGTGTTCAGCCATGGATGCAAGAGACTAAAAGTGGGAAGTTGATATGGCTTAACTCTGTGTCTCCACCCATATCTTATCTTCGTAGCTCCAATAATTCTCATGTGTTGTGGGAAGGACCCAGTGAGAGATAGTTGAATCATGGTGGTGGATCTTTCCCATGCTGTACTTGTGATAGGGAATGGGTCTCACAAGATCTGATGGTTTTAAAAACGGGATTTTCTCTGCACAGCTTTTCTCGTTGCCTGCTGCCATCCATGTAAGATGTGACTTGCTCCTCCTTGCCTTCTGCCATGATTGTGAGGCCTCTCCAGCCATGTGGAACCGTAAGTCCAATAAACCTCTTTCTTTTGTAAATTGCCCAGTCTTGGGTATGTCTTTATCAGCAGCATGAAACCGGACTACTACAGAAGTATTTGTTAAGAATCCACAGAAGCCTTTCCTGAGAGAGCACTGCATAACAGAGGCCATTAACCAAGCAATAAAGAATAATAAATAGCCAGGCAAGTAATGTTTTGCCTTTTCCTCTAGTCTTACTTCTCCTTGTACTCAAAGGAACCTGAAGCAAAAGAGCCAGTGGATAAGGAATTGAAGTAAGGAATACTGAAAGAACTGAGGCTATCCCCCATTTCCTTTCCTTTTTGTTTTTTTTTTTGTTGTTGTTCGTTTTTTGTTTTTTGCTTTTTGTGTTTTGTTTTTTGAGATAGAGATTACTCTGTCACCAAGACTGGAGTGCAGTGGCACCAAAGCCGGAGTGCAGCAGCACAATCATGTCTCACTGAAGCCTCAACCTCCCAGACTCAAGCAATCCTCTCACTTCAGCCTCTCCAGTAGATGGGACTACAGGTGCACACCACAATGCTTGTCTAATGTTTTAAGTATTTTATAGAGACAGAGTCCCATTATGTTGCCCAGGCAGGTCGTGGACTCCTGGGCTTAAGCGATCTTCCTCCTTTGGCTTTCCAAACTGCTGGAATTACAGGCATGAACAACAACTCCAGGCCCATCCCCTTTTCCCATTACTTGTCTGAGAGGTCTTGGTCCAGGCTCAATATGAGAGAGGCAGAACTTTAAACTGTATGGAGGGCGGAATTTCATTTGATTCATTTGATTTATTGCGAGCACACTCCCTGTATACACTGTGAAGACTGCCTAACCACAGTAGGAGACAATACATGTTTATGCCACAATCTTGTATTACATGTGATGTCTTGGTAATATACAACCCATTCAGGACTCTTTCCTAGAAGCTTTTTATTGAGTATCACAAAATCCACACTGTGTATACAATTTAGAGTCTATCAAAGCAGATGAGAACATATTATGCTTACTGTCATGGGGAACGATTTCAATCAGCATCCCCACTCCAATCCCTTATTAGTGGCTGCCTATAGCATTGTGCTGAGGCTGATTCCATAATCACACCAGAGTGTGGCAGGAACACCATAGCAATTAGCAACATGTTCCAGGAACAAGGAGAAGAGAGAGGTGGCAAGTGGGCCATACATTTGACAATGTCTAAATTGAAGCTTATTTTTTTCCCTGCAGCAACTCATCATTGAGGTAAAAGCAGGCTATTGATTTATGTTAAAATGGAGAGAAAACTATGGTTTGATGACAGGCAACATCAAGTCATTTTACAATACCCAAAGTAGCATGTTACTTTTGATCTTCTTACTTGTTTGTCTAACTATTAATCCAACATCAGCAGCATGTTTCCAGAGATGGAATGACTCCTAGAATGGGGAAATAAGCAACTGAAGACTTACCATTGCAAGTATGTGAGTCCATAAGGTGCATGGACAAATGCCCAAGAAGCCACCACCAGCTCCAATTTTCTCAAAGTGAAGGGTGGGAATGTATATATTGTTGATTCTCATTATTCACAGCAGCTATATTCTATAATGTCACTGCAAACACTGAATTAGTGAATACTGAACACTTGCTCCTAGGGCAAATACAGGGTTAGGTTCCTGTGAGCCTCTAGTCACACATTTTTCTTGACCAATCAATAACATTGATTTAGGTGTGTTTATGTTTAAAATTTCTTACTTAATATACACTGTTGATTCATTAACATTGAACTCACAACCAACAGCACACTAATTTATGCCTGAACAAACTTATCTAACACATATTTTCTGCATAAGGCACATCACAGTCTTCTTGTATTTAGGAATGCTACACAGCTCTTCAGCCTGATTTTTAGCAGCATTTTAAACAGTGAAATCATTAACAAAAGGCACTAAAAAGCCAATACCATGCCACTGAATAGACCACAAAAATACATTTGTTTACAGTATGAAAAAAGAACTTGTTTACAGAGCTGAAACAAGAAAACAGAGAATATGTGTATAAGGTGACTCAAATTTTTCACCATTTCGAGCATGATCACGAATGACAGTAAATGTATCATGAGTATTGTTTGGGGGATTATGAATAAATTTTAGTAAACAGGCAAATTCACAAATATAAAATCTGTGAATAATGGAAATTAACTGTGTGTTTGTGTGTATGTATGACTTCATAACTGGAAATGAAGATGCAGTCTTTAACCGAAGAGCTCCCATTTAATTGAAAAATTATGACTAGTACAACCAAAATATTCAAGGAAAACACAAACTTGATACACAAGAAGACTAAACTCAATGGTTGCAATGCTAATACGAAATTCAAGCAGGAGTCTCTGGAATACTCCAAGCAGAGATATTTTTAAAGAAGTAGGAATTGTGCTGAGCATTTGAGCATTGGATTAAATTTGTTTAAGAGGAATGTAGCAGATAATGGACCTCAGGTGATGGTTCAGAGCAAACCAAGGTTTGAATGCAAGAATGATGCTCTGAGGGCGCCTGTAGCACTCCAGAACCAGCAGCACATGGAAGCAAAGATGGACTGGAGAGAATGACTGAGTCTACTGGAACACACAGAGCAGCCGGTCTGAGGATTTCATTCTGTAATCAGATATACACCCCAGTTTGACCTTCATATTCTGATTTCAGGCTCAGGCTCCAATAGAATAATGGCTGTGCCTTTTATGTATGTGTGTATTTAACTAAATTAAGCATGCGGCATTCTGCATAGATGGGCACTTGATAAATTTGCTTATTGGTTATTCTTTCACTCCTGCCTTGCCCAAGAGAAATGAAGGATTATAGTTTTTTCACCCTTTCTCACAAACCTCACAGTGTGGGAGCAAAGTATTCCTTTTCATTGCCATTCCTTTCCCCAGGATAAAAGAGAGAAAGGAAATTAAGCCATAACAAATACTAGTCCACGTATGCTACTAAGCGTTCCCAAGAAAGTGGAGGTTAAATAAATCCACCATGTGGCTTTCAGAGTTGTGATATAGTCAGGGGCAACATCCATAAGGACTTTATTTCTGCATGCTTTCTGAGAATATGCCTATGATTAAACTCTGTGCTGTCATTTAAAATGAGGGAATTAAACAACCAGCAATTAATATCATGCTGGAGTATTACAGTCATATCTGCAAGAGTTTAGATATCTTTATTAAATATATTATTTTAAAGCATATAAATATTTTTTAATTGTTTCTATTTCTACCAAAGGTCTTATTTATAAAGGGATGGATGTTGCTGGGGTAAGATGACAGACTCAGGCAATCTTCTTGGGCAGGGATTGAGAACACTTTTTGTAAAAGTTCAGATAACAAATATTGTAGGCTTTGCCTAAGAATAGTCTCTTTCACAACTGCTCAACTCTGCCATGTGAAACCAGTCATAGATAATATATAAGTGAATCAGAATAGCTGTGTCCCAGTAAAATTTTATTCATGGGCATTCATATTTGAATTTTAAATATCTTTCTCATCTTACAAAACAGTGTTCTTTTGATTGATTGATTTTTTTCAACCAATTAAAAATTTAGTGGCCACTGTTACCTTGTGGGACACAACAAAAGAGATTTGGCCCATAGGTTGTAGCTTTCAGACACCTGTTCTTAGGTAAAAGAGAGCCAACACTTTTCAAGACTGAGAAAAAGGCCTTGGGCAGGCTAGGGGTATAATTGTGAATTGTGAATCCAGGTCAAGAGGACAAGGTTCGTTGTCCCTGAAGAGCTTAAGTACTTCTCCTAATGGTACTTTCTCAGGGACTGGAGTCACAGGCCTTGGCTACTTCAGAGTCTAGAAAGATGCTTCAAAACAGTACCAAAGCACCCACTTGCAGTATTGCTTCAGGCTCTTCTGGCTAAGAAGAGTAGGGACATTAGAGGAAAGGCAAAATATTACTTTCCTGGCTATTTATTATTCTTCATTGCTCTTTTAGTGGTCTCGGCTATGCAGTGCTCTCTCATGGAAAACTGTGTGTTCTTAAGAAACACTCCCTACTCTCAGTCTCTTGCACCTATGTTGAAGACCTCTATCCTGGAACTCAGAGTTCTTCCCCAACTCCTGTTCAGAGTCTTATTCTGGGATCATTTCATGCCAGAAAGAAGCCCTTAAAGGCAAAATCTTTTTGCTAGAGGAGGCAGGGAAATACTAGGTAGGAAAGGGCAGGGTCTCCGGCAAGGGTTCTACCCTAGAGCCTGGACCTGTGACCCTAAATGAGAACTTCACATCCTCATTTTCCCACCTGAGTGTTGTCTTTTGGCCCATGACACCTCCTATCCTGTGCACATAAAAACCCCAAAGTCCACTGGCAGAGGAACACAGAGTGGCTTGGCAGAGAAAGAGAGAAGTGTTTGAATGTCAAGAGAAGAAGAGGCAGCTGGACATCAGAGACTATGGAGAGGAGTTTGACTGAGGATGGCCAAACTCCAGGGGAAGATTATCTTTCCATTCCCTCCCCTTTCTAGCTCCCCATCCCGCTGACAGCTACTTCCGCTGCTCAATAAAATCTCTGCATTTACCATCCTTCAAGTCCATATGACCTGATTCTTCCTGGATGCCGGACAAGAACTCAGGTGCCAAGAGGGCAGAGTGTGAAAGGCTGCCATCATGGCCCTCCACTGAGGTGGTTTAACACTTAGCCATCTGCAGACGGCAAATGCTAGAAAAGCATTGTTTGTAACACACACCCTGTGGGGCTCCAGAGGTCATGGGCAACCCTTAGATGCTGCCACAGGTTGGTACAGGGTTTGTTCCTGTCAGTTCCCAAAGGCATTCACCCTGGCTTCTCCAACTGCTCACTGGCATGCTCCCTTTTCTGCAAGGGGTTTGAGTGTGGTGGTCAAGCAAATGAGCCACCCCTGCTGCACGTCCCACAAGGGGGTCAAGGGAACTCTCCTATCTCATTTTCATAAGGGCTCTAGCCCGGTTCCCTTCTATAGTTTCTATTTGGCTTATAGAAAAACTCACATGTCCTTGTCATACCAAACTTTGGAAATTTGTGCCATTGACATGGTTTTTCTTCCTCCTTGATTTCAGGCAAGAGTCATGCACTGGTCTTCATGCTCCCCAAATTCCAAGAGGTCTATGTCAAATTTCTAAACAATTATCTTACTGCATAAAACATTTGTCGTTTAATGGCATCTAATGCATCATCCTCTAATTAAGCTCAAAAATGTTAAGTAGGGAGTCAATATCTCTTCCCTGTTACTGATCCTCAGTTTCTTTCTCAGAAGGTGGTTTTATGCCCTCTCTCACTTAGCTTAGAATTTGGGAGAAGATGCATTCTCCTCTCTTCCATTATATGAAGGGAAGAGAAATGTCACAGTACTCCTAATTTCTACTGATTTCATTCCATTTTTCTTCCCTCTCTGATCAATCTCTCTTGAATTTCATATGTTTCCTTACATGGGGCAGTGGTGGACCATAGGCTAAGGGTTGCAGAGCTGATTTTGTCTGCCTCTTAGAAAATCCTCTGGGGTTGCTGTGTTTGTTGTATCATTCATTGCTCTCAGCTTTGGGGCCTCATCAGGAAAGCAGAAGTCTTACATAACATACACAGTGCACTTGTAAACCACTATTTAGGCTGGTTTTACACTACCGTTTATGGACTCTCAGGAGAAACAAAGATCATAGATATCAGTTAATTCACCTATATGATGGTTAAATTTCCTCTGCAACATCCCTGTGGATAATTTGTACATCTTCAAGTCCTCCAATCATGGAAAGAACTCATTGTATTTGGGAATAGCATTAGTGAGAAGTCCTTCCAGGTGTCAAGCCAAAATCTGCTTTTCTGTAATTTTCCCTCAACCTTCCTCCTCATTCTGTTCTTTGAAGCTAAACAAGACAAGCTGTTCTCTTCTGAGGAGCTTTTATATGAGAATCTTTAAATATGTGAGGATAACAGAGATTATTTGTTTTTCTTTTTTCTTCCTTGAAGACTCAGGATTCCCATTGACTGCAATTGTTTCATAATGAGATTGTTTCAAATCCTGTCACTAAACGGGTCTTGTTTGGACACAATTCATTTCCCAGGTGGGGTTTGACCTACACCAAATTGAATAGAAGAAACATCATCCTTCTTTTGGGAAACTGTGCTTCTAAAATCCACTCCTCCCACCTCTGAGCCTCTTTTTCCTGAAGGAATCCTATTCACTCTTTAGAATTTAGGCCATCTTTTTCAATATCTCTCCTCTTCCCCTTCCTCTTTTCTGAAATGTCACTGTATATATGCATCTTTATTTTGGTATATGTCCTATTGAATGGTAAATTAATGACTTAATCTTCTATCTGTTTTTCCCAGAAAATGCTAAGCTCTTGAAACAAGGACAATGTGTTATGCATTACTAGTTTCCCCTTGTGTCTTTATGCCTGGCACAAGTTGGAGACTTGATGAATGATACTGAATAAATAAATAAGTGAATGCAGCCTAAGACTCCCTTCAGCCTTCCTAGTAGTGGTATCATACAGTTGCACCATGTTGAACACTTCGCCAATTTACATTTCTGAGAGCTTTTCACTTGCTCAGCTCACTCAGGTTTTCCCCATTATACTTATACCAATTATATGCATTTTAACTCCACATATGTGTTGAAAAGTTAACATCTGAAAAGTATATCTTAATGAAAAGTAATTCCAAATTATTTTAATCTATTTATAAATCCAGAGTAGACCTTATGTTAACTCACAGTATAATAAGTACTTGAAAACAATCAACATTTTATTTACTTTAGCCAGTCTTTTTACCCCTTCAAATTACCCTCCTCTAGGGGGATTTTATCAGCTGTAAGATGGATCAGAGACCCTTCTTAGGGGCCTGCCAGGTCCCCGCAAGCATGGAAATAAAGAAAAAAACCTTGAGTCCTTTCAAAGTAAATTCTAGGCACCTAGCTAGTCTTGAAAAGTAAGTGAGCAACCACATAAGCAAGAGGATATTAACAATAGTCTCCTAAGCAAGACAACGTCAGAAGGTGTTTTGGTTCCCTGTGGAAATGAAAAGTTAAAATCTTAACATATGTTCTTGGGTTGTTTTTCTGAAATCCCCACCAAATGGAAAATGCCAACTGCTATCACATAGACCTTGGAGAAGGAAGACCTGAGGACACTACTCTGGTCTTTGTTCTTCGTTCTGCATTTCTTCCTGAGGGGTCTGGAGAGAGTCACACCCTTAGACCAAACCAATGTCTAGCCTCCATGTATTGTTTTATGATTTTGCCTACAACTTCTGCTCTCCTGGAATGTATCCTTACCTTGAAGAACTCTTGCTTATAAGCCATCTGGGAGTTTGAGTCTTAAGCATTAGCTGCCCATTCTCCTTGCTTGGTTGGCACCATGCAATAAATGCCTTTTTCTTTAACTGCAAATCTTGATGTCAGTGTCTGGCTTTCCTGCACTGGGCAAGAAGACCCCAGTTTGGTTTGGTAGCAGCTGTTTATTTAAAACTTCATGAAATCCCCCCATTGTGAACCTGGGAGTCAACAAAAACAATAAAGTAAATTTTGTTTGTTTTTTGCTTTTGTTTTATTTTGAGAACAGTGAGGACTGTGGGGGAAGAAAAATATACTGGTTCCTATTCCCAAGCCATGCATTTTGGATGATGTGATACCTTTGTTGGTTCATGTCTGCAGCTCCTTAGACAGGTTCCTTTACTGTGTTCCTGTGCTGCCTCCTCCTTCAAGACCAGATCAACTTGTTCATTTCTGAAAGCAATCATTTGGTACAAAGTGTTACAAAACGATGTATGAGCAACTCAAGTACTTCTCAGCCATAGAATACTGGGCAGATACAGTGGAAATTCACTTCCCCATCTGTGATTTTCTGTTCTTTTCAACTGTCCTTTATTTTCCTTTGACTTTTCATTTGGTGTGTAAAACAGGCAAATGAAAGTAATCCTGATTAATGTCATTCATAATTTCTATTGTGCATCTACTAGGTGCATGGAATTTATTATGGCAGGTTATATTTTAAAGGGTATAGTGTGGGAACTGTTGTCAGACTATAACATATAAACCGATTTTGACCATTTATCATAAAATTATTATCTTTATACTAGCCATATCATTATTTACCGTAGGCTCAAATGTGCTTTGTTTCTCTTCTGGTTCTATTTTTTTCCGCTTGTGGAGAAATGCCTCTAGTTATATAATGGAGTTCCATGGAAAAGTCAGGTAAGGTTATAAATAAACTTATTGGACTTGGCTATTTATAATTTTTCATTGTAGGTGCCTGAATACACAAGGAAGGAGAAATGAAAATAAGGAATCAGGAAAGATTAGTGACATGCCTTGGAATGAATCTGGAACAGCTTTGCCTGTGGTCTGAGCTATAGGTTTCACATTTTTAGAGCATTTATCTAAGGGTCCTTGCTATAATCAAAGGCAATTTTTCAGACCCCATGATTATATTCACTAGAAACAGAAGCATGTTTTAGTAATAATCAGATGTCTATTTACATGTCATCAACATTTTAAGTATTTTTCCTGTATTTCTTAGTCCCCCAAAACTCCTGAAATTCAAATTCTGCCTCCTCTCTAACATTTAGCGCATTGTTGGTGCTCAATAAATGTTTAACAGTTGGGATACTTATGTTTAACAGCTGCAACATTGACTCCAAGGACAGCTGCATTTTAATGGTGTGTGAACTGATTTATATGTAAGCTTCTAAAACTCATAACTAAAGCACTTAGCACTTTAGGCTCCTCTGGGACAAAAGGTGATAGATTAAGGTAAAATGGTATTATTATTTAATTCCGAAAGAGGTAAATTACACTGGCAAAACGCTATTTGATGTTACTGGCAAACCGCTGTGGTCTGATGCTTTGTTGCCATCAGGAAACATGGTCCAGTGGTGGGAGCTGTGGTGAAGGAGGCAGGAGTCCTGTGTACTATTTCTGGTTAATTCACTGACTTCCTTGGTGACCTTGGGCAACTCACTTAACCTCCTCATGCCTCAGTCTCCATCCCTAGGAGTAGAACTGAGCAGTCCTTTCCAAGATTCTGGTTTAAAAGGACATTTTAAGAGTAAAACCTTGAAATGCTTCATTTGGCAATAACATTTTTTGCAGTAATGAGTGATTTGTTTTTCTCCCAGCTGCATTGTTGGCTGTTAGAAAGGCAGTGTATATTAATATGTCCTTAGCCTGAACACACAACGTGAGTTCCCAGAGTGGCCATGGGCACAGGAGTTTGTATTTCAGAACAGACCAATATCACTGCCAAAGGTACTTTGATTTTATACCATGCACACTTCTTATGACTTTGTCCTTGCCATGTTTAAAGAGATTTTGAGACAAAGAAATAAGCACTTCCCTGAATCCTTGGGTGGTGAAAGCTGTCTGGATTTTGAATTGACTCTTGCAGTTTGAGAAGAATCTCTTCATGTGTTTGGGAAAAATAGTGAAAAAATCTCAAACTTAAAGCTTCTGCTGATTGCTCAGTTGAAGAGAGTAGAGGACAACAGAGGGGTCCCTCTTCCTGTCTATGCAAGCCTTGTGAGCCTGCTGAATGGGGATGTCATGCAGTTGGAACAGATGGCATTTCAGATCCTGTAGTGGCTATATCTTGAATTCTGAACATGTTACTTTACTCTAAATTCCTGGAATGGCTACTTTGGCTGCTGTATTTCTGACAATGTGTAGGCAGATACATAACAATTTATCCACACCACTGGGTAGATACAGGTTCTTTAGAAAATTGATAGGCATGAGGTATGAGGGGTAAAGGGGAAAAAAGAGCATAAGAGAAGATCATTATATAAAACAGATTATATTTTGTTTCCTTGATTAATAGACTAAAATGTTCCAATGAATTTTTTTCCTGAAGAGTTCTTATCACTTATAAGACTGGATTGGGCTTTTTGGTGGATATGGAGAGTATCACTGACTTATCCTTATTTTAACTGTCTTTAAAAAGACAATAATTAGCACGTCATTGAATAGTTCAATGGCTCCTGTACAGGGAAATTGGAGTGACCTTGAAAGGAAAAAAAAGATTATATAGGCAGCATAAATTCACTCAGCTACTTTTTTCAGTTTATAGCTGCTGGATTGCCATCAAATTTTTTTTTTTCTTTACTGATGGTGGTTATAAACTGTACTATGATTTATTGTTATTTTGTGATTTTTCTTTTTAAAAAGCTCACTTCGATTTTGTGCTTTGCATATTTTGAGAATAGGTGCTAACATTTGTAAGATTCTCACATATGTGGATTGAAAGGCAATCAGATAATTGGTTAGTCATTTATTTTCAGTTTGAATCAAGAAATTAGTGATTCTTAGTTTGCAATAAAGAAGAAATATTAACCATAAAAACTAATTTTAGTATTAAAATTCCTTCAGAATAAATGTTTGATATTGTGAGTCTAAAACCGGTTACAGCACAAAAGTATATAAAACTCTATTTCCCACCATTATAATAACTGTTTTCATAATGGGCTTTTTGTTAATTCAAGGTTTCTTAGGAATGTAACTTACAGATTTTTGCAGAAGAGCCAATATACACTAAATACCAACATATCCCCATGTGAAAAAATATATGTCCTTAGTATAGAGAGTAAAACACTTAAAGATTTTATGACAAGTGAAATGAAAAGCTGGATAAAGAGAGAGTTGTCAATGATTGTTAAAAAAAATGTCTATGTTGATTTGACTATGTTGATTATGTAGGTATTTTGAAGAAGACATTAATAATCAGTTAATGATGGAGAAGATCAGTGTTAACCTAAGAAAGAGGTATTGAAGAGAAAAAAAAAACCCTACAAAAAATCCCAATAATAAAATAACACACACACACAAAAGCATACATTGAATTTTGTAAAATTAAGGCATTAGACCAGATTTATCAAATATGTAGTCTATGTCAAATCTTTGTGAAACATCAAAATCAGACAGAAGCTGAATTACCTGATTTGCTTGATTTCTCAGAGTGAAAACAATAACAATTACTGACTGCTTGGTATAAACAACAACCCTATGGAGCATATTTTATTAACTCCTCAAAAAGGTTAAGTAATGTGTCCAAGATCGCACAGCTAGTAAGTGGTAAAACTGGGAATACAGCACAACCTGACTCTTCAGTCCACACTTTGAACCGCTATATTGTACTCTCTCTCCAAGGGTTTTATGAATGCTAAAGAAATGGTAGCACTGGGGAAGCAAGGTACTAGCTCAACTTAAACATGCTACGATATTATCTATACTAGGAAAATTACCTTCGGGAGATGTTGACTCACATATCTTCCCTTACCCATGATCTACACAGAACAAAATGCACACACAGTCATATGCATTATCAACATGTAAGGTAGTTTTACAGTGTAATAGTACTATCTCAGAATTGCAAAGACCACAGATACGTTTTAAAAGTTCATGTCAGGAACTCTGAGGGTTTGAGATCTTACCCTGCTTATAAGCTGAAGAGTGAGCTTGCTATAGATTCATGCATAGCATAAGAAGAAATGAGATTCCTGAGTCAGAGACAAAGGACTTGGTTATTTATGGCACAACATGTTGCATAAGATTTATGTTTGCACTGGTTCCCCTCTCCCCATAGATCTCATGGGGATCACCAGGAGACAGTCCCAGGTGGATGCTGTGCCTGCAATGTGTTTGTGTCACAGCTGAGAAATCCAAGTCTGTAAAAGAGTTACCAGCAAAGCTGGCCAACCTTTGCCCAGAGGGAGATCTCACTATGTTTTCTTATTTGTATTATGTTGGTCAGCAAACAAATATGCTCTTTGCCCAGGAGAGTGACACTCTTTCTATCATTTCTTCAAAAAATGTCTTGAAAATACATTTTTGAAAAGATAGTCTGAAATAAGAGTTATCATCAACTCTGCTCACAAAACATGAATATACACGTAAGAGAAACATAAAAAGCTGTTTCCCAACAACGTATTATTTCCTATAATCCATGCTCTCTCATTTGACCCTTATACAAATTCTGTGAGATTAATATGGTAGGTCTTATATATTTTCCATTTTACAGATTTCGCTACTTATAAAATATTTCTGTTGGCTAAATAAGACTAACATAGCTTCCATAGCCTGAAAATAGTTTAGATGACGAAATATATAGGTGTATAAGAAAAATGCCAAATATACAAATTGAGGTTTAAAGGGATTTAATTCTTATAGCATAAAGGATTAATATAAAAATAATTTTTTCTCCAGTAGTATTTTATATTCTCTATTTTTAGTAGCGACTTGATCAGGGATAAAGAAGTTAAGTATAAGCATATGTACTAACAATCACTAGCAATTGATGGAGGAATAGAAATAAGTACAATACACCTCCCAATTTATAATTCAATGGAAAAAGATGATCTGAATTGATGCACTATTTAGAAATATACCTATTATGTTAAGTAGTGTGTATCTGTATCAGAATACCATTAAATGCATCATGTATTATATTCTCAATTTCTAAGGTGCATAACATCTGAGTGTGCTCTGTTTGGGGCTGAGGCGTCCTTTAATAATTGGTAGAACTTACATCCCAATGAGGATGGTTTACGCCAGGAATTTCAAAGCAGTTTGCTTACTATCAGTCGGCTCCTTTATTTTGACAAGACAGGTTAGATTTTAGCCTACTTTGATAAATACAATTAGGTCACAGAAAGTTGGTTCTGTAGTGTTAATAAGCCAAGAAGGGATATCACTATTGTGTGGTTATGTGGAATTGTGAGGATTGAGGGAAGGATGGCTCATGTTTCCATTGCAGGTCTTACATGATCATTTACTTAGAAGTACTCTTTGGGTTTGTGGCTATTTCAACACTAAATGAGATTATAATTTTCCCTTTTAGGGAGCTCTTCCATTACAATTAATGACTCACACAAGCTGAAAAATGGCCACAATTGTTACACATCCAAGACATGTTTGCAGTAAATTCTGGAAGATTTAACCTCATCCATCAATTGAACATGTTGTCCTAAATACACATGATCATTCAAGCCACAGCACCTTTGTGGCAGTTGACAAGCTATCCTTGTTCAGTGGGTGTTTAAATCTTGTCCTTCAGCAAAGTGAAGTAAAAGGAATGTTCTCATTAAAAGTCAAAATCTAAAAAGCAAAATTCAATCTGTCAAGTCGTCAAGTGTATTAAAGGTGAAAAATAAAGCTGCTAAGATGCTTGGGTCTTTTTTTAGACTGTTTCCCTGGCGAGAAGAGAGAATCTTTCTGAGACAGGAGTCCTTTTTATACACATTTCATAATAGTTTGTGCACCTACACGTAAGCTCTGAGCCCATAACATTCAGGTCCTGTTAACACATTTATACAGGTTTCTAATCAACAAGTGGTTATTAATTTGAAGTGTATTTTAGTGACTAGATCTTCAAATCTATCTGCCTCCCACCAGCTTCCAACTCAGATATATATGTCATAGAACAAAAGGGAATTCAGTATGAAAGATTAAAATAGACTTAATTCAATGTCTAATATATGACCTTTATTATGAATTATCCCTTGTAAAATGTTTATTCATACCAGCATCTGTAATAATAGTCGTGAGCAGAAATGATGCGAGTAATATGTTTTTCTCATGGATAGCCACATTTCAGGTCAGTCCTAAAAGAAACTTACTATCAAAGTTTTTAGCTAAATACTATCTTTACTGGGGGATGAGGTAGGGTTGTCATATAAAATACAAATGGCCACAAATTTGAATTTCAGATACATAATAAATTCTTTTTTTTTAGTACAGACATGCTGTAAATATGGCATGGGACATACTTATGCTAAAATATCTATTAGTTGTTTATCTGAAATTCAAATTTAACTGGAGGAATACTTATTTTATCATGATTATTTCTGTCTTAATCGGCAACCTAGGAGCGAGGGGAAGCCGTCGTTTGAAGAAAGGAACGTGTCTGCCGAAGTCTCAAGTAGAAAAGGAGAGGGATACACACTTATTAAGGCAGCTCTGGTAAAGTTTCCTCTATCTCTCCCCAGTTTACCAAACGAGGTGGAACTCATTGACTAGGGGGGGAAAAATAAAAGTCCTCACTACTGTCCCAGCTCACTTATGAAGGCATTTTCTTTTCCCCTAGAACTGAAAAATCAAAGCCGCTTGGAGCCTGATGTATGAGTTTTCCCCGAGTGTCATGCAGCCACTAGATGGCAGTAGCAGCCCATCATCCCCCGCCCCCTCCCTGGCGTCCTGGAGCCAATTTTCTGTACCTTGTCCTCTTTCTCTTCGCAGGTTTCAGCTTGTCACTTTTCTTCTCCCTCTTTGTTTTCTATTTTTACTTTTATTCAAATGCCAGAAAAACCAGCTGGTTGAAGAAGTCATGCGGTGCTCCACACGTTTATCACAGGGGGTGCTGTGACTGAAAAGCCTAACTGATTTTCTAGGCTGCTGGAGCTGGATATCAGGCACCAGGGCACATGGACACTTGCACAGGAAGCTGTGGCTGGGTAGATGAGGACAAAGAGTGTGATCATGCTTTGCTAAGTCCAGGACACAAGTCTGATCCTCCTGCATTTGAGAGTCTCTCTCAGCTGCAGCTAGGTGCGACTCTGTGAACAAGCAACTCATGGGGGACTTGCCACGGGTCGTGGAGTTGGAATTCTACTGTTCCTTTTCAAGACATGAATTTTGTTTTCAGGAAAACAAAAACAAGAAAACCAAAAAACCACATTGAGTTACAAAACTATTCACACGGAGGTATCAGGAATTGATCTTCAGTTTAGAGAGTGCTCCTTACAGATTTTTAAAGTTGGTACGTGAGAGAAGAACTTGACGTTTTGTTAAAATCTATTTGATTGAAAACAGGATCTGCTAAAATTCTTACTCCGAAAAAGTAGAGGAATGGAGAATACTGTGAAGCAAATGGGTTAGATGAATTCAAATCTTCCTGTCACCAAGAACATGGTATCCATAGGGCGAAGGCAGTCCTACCCTTTCCTCGCTGTTCCCCTTCCCTTCTGCCTGCCCCAGCCACTGCAGTGGTAAAGAAGGTACATGTGCAGAAGACCTTGCTATCGATGTTGACTGGTACCCTTGTTCCAGAATTCACACTTCAGCTTTTTTCCGGCAATATAACCTCTTGTATTTAAACATTTCAAAACAGGTTATAAGCCAGGTTTGGATTCTGTTTGCACCCCTTCATTGTTCTTCATTGTCAACCTAAAACTGCATTATTATATATTCTTTAGCTGGGTATTTCTCCTCATCTTTGTTCTCTCATTTAGCAGAAAAATATCAAGTTTAATACTTCTCTTAATATGTTAGATATAGATTGCCTGATTTATTTTTTGAGCTTGAAAACAGTAACTTCTGCCAAGGGATTCTTCTCAAAGCAGAATGGGCCTTATCTCTGTTGCCATCTGACAACCAGTTAGCTGCTTAGCAATAATTGGGATTGAATAAAAGGGGGCACTGTGGTGCATACTCTTGGAACTTACTGTGGTGGCCTCAGCCTCCCATTCACTGTAGATTTGTCTTCAACTCTTTCTAGAAAAGGATTGGGTGGGGCATAGTTCAAGGAAGTCTAATTATGATAAGAATCGTCGATCCACTGGGTAGCTCCCGGATCTAGGAACATGTCAGTTCCCTGGTTCTAGTCTTGGAACATTTTTAAAAAGGAATTTCATATGTAAAATTCTACTTTGTAATTCTCTGTAAATTATTCACTTTATCCTGCACTGGTAATTCATAAGCAAATAGTTTTCCTTGAAGGAGACAAATAAACACAAATTACATTTCAATAATATTTTCCATTGATTAATGTATAATTTGGAACGATCATTCATTCATGCATTTATAATTCATTTGTTCATTCATTTATACATATTTTTTTATGTATTTCACAAATATTTGTCTTCTATATTCCAGGCAGTGTGCTAAAGGCTGGGGAAACAAAACAAAACAAAAACAGAAAAATGGATATTGCCCAGGCTTCATATGATTTATAGTACATTTGATGATTTGTCTTAATGAAAGCTATATATGAACTTAGGGATTTTAAAATTAGAGGCAACGTAATGTTGTTTTCGTGTCCCTCTGGAACGGGGAAACTAACATTTAATAAATGCCTCCTATTAAATTCATACACTATCTCATTTCTCACTTTTCACTCACGTATGTCATGAATGCATAGATAGACAAATGTTTACCACTTTCAAACAACTACTTGTAAATTATTTGGTAGAAAAAAAATGTCAACATATCTCCTAATCATACACTTTCTCCATACACTTATTCAATGACAGTTATTGGAAGATTATTCAGTGCCAGATGTGTTGTAGATACGGTGGGTAGAATAGCAGATGGACAATGTCCCCACTCTCATGGAGATTATATTTGAGAGGTTATAACAATTACAAATTAGAACTATGAATTTTACTACTTTAGTATTAATCGCTAGGGAAAAAGGGATATCCTTTCTTCTGTGAACAAATAGTTCTTATATCTAAATTCTATAAATCAATGAGACCTACTCCATAGAACCAAAAGAATCAGTGTGGAGGGTAATTGGAGACAGTAAGCTCTGCCTACATACAAGTTTCCAAGGGAAGTACAGACTCAGGGTCTTATATCCAAGACAAAATCTTCCCTACTCCTGTACCTCATTTTATAATAAGCATAATATCAAAACAGAAAACAGAATTTACATAAATAAACAGATATTTTTCTACTCCCTTCTCCAAGTGTTGGAAAATATTTGGTATAATATTTTGAGTGAAGAATAATAATCATTTTGACATTCTATGTATTTAGTGGACTATCAGATCATCTATATTCTCATTTGCTTCTATCGAGACTAACTCTTTTCTATTATCTATCAATCTATGTGTCTGTTATCTATCTATCTATCTATCTATCTATCTATCTATCTATCTATCTATCTATCTATCTATAGCTATCTATCGTCTTTCTAAATTTGGAAGATGATTACCTAAGACTGTTAAAAATCTTCTGGGATCCAGAGACACAATCAAGCATCAAATACTATACATTGCTTAGCTACATACGGTGACAAAAAGTTCCCACAAGGAGGTTGGCATAAGCCTTCCTTTCAAAATTCAACTAAAATGCGGATGGGCAATTTTCTTTATAGGCAAAGCATGATGGGGCTGCAGTTTTTATGGATTTCTGAAGCCATACGGGGTTTCAATTGTCTCTCAGGCCAACTCTTCAAAAAACTTTGCTCCTATTTCATCCCCAGACTTGAGTTTGCCAACTCAATACAGCTAAATATAAATGTAAATGTAGATGGAACTTTTACTTCTTAACATAAAATGCTTTTTATTTGATTTTCTCTTGATTGCTGCCAACATGAGTTGATAGATACATTGCATTTTTGGTTTCTGGAATTTGTTACAAATGTTGGAGCAAGGGGTTGATTGATTGGAATAAACATGTAGCAATGGCAACAGCTGTAAAAAAAAAAAAAAAAAAAAAAAAAAAGCAGAACAGGGAACGAAATAATTTAAAATAAACAGTAGTTACATTTATGACATACATACTGCCTGGATATTTTTAATTTTCCTTGCCCTCACTGAAAATGAAACATTTGTGCAGATAGCAGGAAAATAACTACATTTCAAATTCAAATAGTCATCCCTCAGAAATATGAGCCTTCTCTTA
Source organism: Macaca mulatta (assembly GCF_049350105.2). Lineage (NCBI taxonomy): Eukaryota > Metazoa > Chordata > Mammalia > Primates > Cercopithecidae > Macaca > Macaca mulatta. The sequence goes on along the minus strand of NC_133407.1, from coordinate 180,920,102 downwards.
GGCCTTTTTCAAAAATTTATTTCAGTGTCTTTCTTTTTTTGCATTAGGCTTAATTTTCTAATAATTGTTTCTCTATTTATTTTATTTTTTATAATACAGCTAGTCTTTTGCAAATTGTTTTTATTTCCTGTATGCCTCTCCTTAATCTTAACTTTTAAAAAGTAGATAATATCAACAAAAAGTTACTTTGTTATTAATATCTACCTCTCTTTTCATCATATAATCATGTAATGGTGGATATCTGAAATGGCATTTTGGTTTTTCAAAAGTCCTGAAACTTTTAAAGATGGATATTTTAGTAATCTCCCTATAATATGGAAATCTTTTTCCCAAGGACAATTGGGTTTAAACAGTCTAATATGTCGCAGAAATTTGCTTTATGGGGTTGGCAAAAGAATAATTTTCTTTAAAATCTTTTTTTTGTTTTGTTTTTTAAAGAGTGTTTTCTGGTCACAAAAGAAGAGATTGTGAGAACCAAGGTGGATTTTGGAGACCACATGGTCCAAACTTCCATTATTTTGGTGCTGGTCTTGTGGACTGGAGAGGTTGAGGGACTTTCTCCACCTCTCAGAACTCGTGAGGGAAAAAACCAGGTCTAAAATTCAAAGTCTAATCTTCAGTGACCAATGGCTTTTTAATATTTTTTAAAGTGGCTTCTTACTGTACAATATCAACCCAGAGATATGATTTCTGCTCCCTAAGATTTTACTCACATATTCATGGCCTTGAGCACTCAAAAAAAAAAAAAAAATAAGAGCAGGTTTTAGAGTTTTAGATCTTAATTATCCCATTCATTTCTCCTCTTCCTGGGAGACAAGTTGGATTATCATTTCTCTATTACTGACGAGGAAATTGAGTTACAAAGAAAAGAGTTAAGAAATACAATGCAACATTTAACCTCTGATTAAGGAAAAACTTTGTCTGTAAAGGTCCTTTGTAAATCTGTTGTTTGCATCTCACAATTTATTTCTCCATAGAAAAGTGAAGTTATACATAATGGTTGAGTTCCTAGGGAAAGCATTCAAAAAATTTATTTTATATAGCTTGTATCAGAATGTAGCTCTGAATGAAGACCAATGTAGAATACATACATGTCATCTTTAATAACACTTCTAAGGGGAAACTGAGTTCTGAGTTCCATCATGAGGTGAAACTGGGTGCACAGAATATTGTTTATAGGTCTATAGGGGAGGAAAACAGTTTTTTCCTAAATGACCATGAGCTTTTAGTTGGAACAGACCCCTGTAGCAAAAGACAGATTAATAAAAAAAAAAAAAAAAAAAATAGTTTATTAACGTGGGCAGCACGTGTGACACAGAAGAAGCTTTGATGAAAAGTACCTCAGAATGATGGCTTAGAACTCCACACATGTAGCTTCTTAAATAGACAGCAATAGATTTGAAAAAAAAATGACAGGACAAAAGAAGTTTTGAGCTTCCAAGGGTACAAAATGGTTCAACAGCAAATACAGTGGAAGAAATGAATGGAGTAAGATTTGTTTGCAGATTCATCTCGTACTGTCTCTGGGATGATAAGAGTCTAATATTGTCTCCGGTAAAAAATAATTTATATCCGGTCTTTAGGCAGAAAGTGAGGAGGATGAGAGGTTAGGGGGAGATTTTCCTTTGCCGTTTCCTAACTGCCTTCAGTTCAAAAATAATTTTTATGTCCAAGAAGCATATTTTGGGGTTGTTGGAGCTCAGAAACTCATACCCTAAGTGTGGAACTTTGACATACAAAACTGAAACCTTTCAATTCTCTCCGACCTTCTCCCCCTTCCCGTCTCTTGGTCCTCTCTTTTCCAAAGCACAGGATGAAGTTGTTCGGTGAAATGCCCTTATCCGCCTAAAGTCTGGACCCATCAAAAAATAAAACCATTATCTCTGATCCTTTCCCTGAGTTTTCATTAACAGAACTCACATTGCAGGAAGAAAGACTGAAGTTTGTCAACACATCGGGACAGACTTTTGTCATAAATCATTGCCTGCCCTACAGGCCCAGTAGGCTTTGTCCCAGGCCATTGTATGTTCTTCAAGCCCACTGAATTCCCCTAAAAATTATTTACCATCCCCCTAAAATTACCCACATTTTTCCATCTCCCTTTCCTCTAAGACTTAGAGCATATGTTATATAGACACTGGAATACAAGGCAATCACTTTGGGATTCTCCTCTGTGCATGCTGATAAATTTGTTTGCTATTTTTCCTACGAATCTGCCTTTCCTCTGTTTATTTTTTTGGCAAACCTTCTGAGAGCAAAGGGGAAGTTTTCTCTTGTACCCTATGGGGGTGACATATTCTCGTTTCCTTCAGGGATAAAACGATATACAATGTAGTCTGTAATATATTCCTTGGGACACAATTGAGCATATTTATTCTTTACTCCCATCCTATTCTTACATTTTTTCCCCTAAGCGTTTTTCAGGTACTGTGGCTTCATCCTGCCTCTAACATAGAGTCAAAGAGGGTGTGGTGAAGGGAAAGCATGGGGCTTTAGATTGGGATCAGTGGAAAGCGGGGTTATGTCACCTGTGTTCTAGAGGCCCAGGAAGGGATTTGCCCAAAGTTTGAAAGGCTTGAAGCTTATACATATTGGAGGGTTCTCTTTTTAAAAGAAATACAAACAATTTTTTAAAACTTTTTAAAAGAAACACAAAAAATTTTGTATTCATGCAAAATTAGATTTAAAATTACATATTTAAAATGAGAAAAAAGCAAATTATAGATTTTTAAAAGCTGAGAAATACCACGAACACCACAAATCCTGCCCCCCACAAAAAACCCTCAAATTTTTATAAATTAGTACATTGGCATAACTAGACTGTTGCTTCCATGTGCTGGGAAGTCTTATAAACTGCCTCAGAATCAAGGTTCCTTCAACCTTTTTATCTACCCTCCATATTCCTCCTTGCCAAATGTGGGGAGGGGCTCTCTTTGGAATTTCCTTATCTGACTAAGAAAACTTCTTTCCAACAGAAATGCAATTGTCTTGAAGGTCCTCTCTAGGGATCTTGTTGAATAACTAGAAAAAAAAAAAATCAACCGCTGGAGAAAAGAAGAGACTGGGAGTCATCAGTACACCCAGACAAACTTTTTCTCTATTCTTCTGCTGCAGCTCCAAGAGACTACCTGGGGCACTTTATCTGCATAATAAGACAACCTTTGCTCCTGTGCAGTTCTGTTCCTCACCTTTCCATAATGTCTGCTTTTGCCTTTGTGCATCTGTCCCCTATGAAGAGACTACTTAACCATCAACCATCTGGCTTCTCTTTGAGTTCGTGTTTTGTGTGCCTCCTGTGCACACGTGCATATTAATAAATTTTGTGTGCTTTCTCTCCTATTAATCTGCCTTTTGTCAGTTGATTTTCAGCTAATGTTTAAAAGGCAAAGGGGAGGTTTTCCCTTGGACCCTACAGCATTTTGTATGACAATGGTTTTATAACATCGCTTTTAAAAAAATCAAGAATAAAAAGATAATTTAATATTTCCTCTATAATTATTGATAAAAACTTTTTGAATTAATATTTGGGGCACACTAACATGCAATTTCACACAGACGTGCTGTCGTTTATAATGCTGTTATGGGTTTGTGACTTCAAACACAAGGATTCTATACAATTCATTTTATGTGGCTCCCATTAAAATGTTTTGCCCGTTTGTACTTGTATATAATGCATTATTAAATATATTCATAAGAGAATAGAACTTTCATTTGGACTAGAGGTTAATGAGAACTGAGTTTTTTGCTTATAAGTTGACATTTCTGATGATTGAAAGAATTGTCCATGCACTAGCTGCTGACACAATACCTTTCAAATATTTTTTCTCTCATATTCATCATTTATTTTTGGTACATAGCACAGGGGAAAACATTCATGTAGCAATATGTGCTAGGGAATCAATACAAGAGGTAATAAGAGTGTTCCTGGAAGCCATTCCCACACTGGGATAGCTAGCAACAACTTACCATGAAGGGAAATGACTATGAAACCACATAAATAAATTCCTCCGAATTTACACTAACTATATACTCAACCAAATTTCTCTTTTGCTGGATCCCCAAATGGCTATAGCTGCTGCAGACCATTTCAATGGGATATATGATAGGGGCAATTCAGGGTGGAAAGAATAACTGCTTTAATAGACTATGGTTTAAATACCTTAGTTTTGCAAAGTTTACAACATCGGATCATGTGATCACAATGCTGGTAGCCTGTGCAAGTGATAAGTCTTGAGACTGAAGTTTTGGTAGCTTTATGGTAAATCTGCCTAAAAATGGCAAATTGACATTTTTAATGAATGAGATTTATATGTAATTTGTTGTAGATTTAACATAGACTAGATTTAAGGTAAGCTGGTAAAATAAACTTAATGAAGTGTTAATACAAATTTCCAACTTTTGTCTAGAAATTAAATTCTTAACGCGAGATGTTTATGAAAATTCAGCAAAAACTACATTTTTATTTTGACATTTTATGTATTTATTTTTCTCCTTTCTCTGTTTTTCTAAAATAAACCCTAAAAATATTTTACCCCAAAATATACTTCTTTGTCATATTTTGATATAGCAAATTAGAGGGTCTGGAGACAGAAATAGTCCTGAAAATTGTCTTTTGTGGAGGAGACTTGCATTTTTAGAAAAAAATATACATCAATAAAATAAACAGCCTGGCTTTCTCAAAGGCTACCCTCCCTATCCTCGTGTAGGAAAGATTAACTGAGAATCTGACACCTTTGCAAAAGCTGATGGAGAAGCATTTACCTATAGGCTACTAGCTATTCCTTTTGAGGGCCGATACCTGTGAGGTTTCATCTGCATCACGAGGCCACATTTGCCCCATGCTTTTTCTCTTCTCTCCCTCTTATATCCTGTCTTAGCACCGTAACCTGTCACGCCATGCTCCAAACCCCTATTCCTTCTGTTACCTCAAGATGGTATAAAAGCATCAACTATCTGGCCATTTCTTTGAGTTTTTAATATTCACATGACTCCTGTGCCTGAATGCACATTAATAAAATTAGTGTTTTTTGTTTTTTTGTCCTGTTCGTCTATCTAGTATCAGTTTATTTTATACACTCAAATTACCAAATCTGAAGGGGAAAAATTTAAACTTCTCTACCCTTCCTTCTTTGCTTTGAAACCACCATTGCAAAATTATAACTGAGAAAATTGTTACACTGATGGAGATCTGAACTAAGCAACTCCATTTTGCTTATAACCTCCTACTTGTCATTGTAGATTCTTGGGCACAGGCCAAACTGACTTTGGGAGGAACTTAGCTTATGATTTATCTTTGAAACCAAGACAGTAACAGCCTTTTCCCAAAACAAAACCCCTCCCTGAGTGGGTACTAGACTACCATTGTAGGACTAACAAATTAGCCACAAGTTGGAAATTATGGTTTAGGAGTCATGCGGGTAGAGGCTACAAGATTCTGACCCTCCCCAAATTGTTGCTGGAGATAACATCACTATTGTAAAACCTAAGATTAGTATTTGAGATATTTTGCAGACCTTGCACTTGATGGATCAACTGGCACCACCCAGATGGATAAACTGTCTCATATGATCTTGTGGCCCCACCTAGGAACTAACTCAGTGCAGGAGGACAGCTTCAACTCTCTGATCTCCAACCCAACCAAGCAACACTCCCAACTTACTGCCCCTGCCGACTAAATTGTCCTTAAAAACTCAGATCCCTGAATTCTCAGGAAGATGGATTTGAATAATAATAAAACTCTGGCCTCCTGCATACCTGTCTTTGCATGAATAACCCTTTCTCTATTGCAATTACCCCGTCTTGATAAATCAGCTCTGTCTAGGCAGTGGGAAAGGTGAAGCTGTTGAGCAGTTACACTTTCCTTTCTCTGTCGTTTTTCTTTTTTCTTTTCTTCTTCTTTTTTTTTTTTAAGTTTAAAGACTATAGAAATTTAGAATTAATCATGATCTTTAGTTTATTCTGCAACATTATCTTTCTTGCATGTATTCTCTTATTTTAATATAATTTTATTGATTTTTAAATAATATACTAATATCATGAATGTTCAACTATCTAAAACACAACCAATAACTCATATAAAACCTGTCCTCCATGATCCCAACCCCCAACTTCCTCACATAGATCACCACTACCCTACACCCCTTCATTTAATGTTCATCATTCACTCGAACATGTTTGTATTCATAAAGGATATACTGTTAGTTTTACTTGTTTTTGAACTTCATAAGAAATGTCTCACGCTGTTGTCGTGTTTTGGAACTTTATTCAACTTTTTACTAAGATTTGTCTGTATTATCCCATGTTAAAGCATTTAATTGTGCTAAATTGCTACAATATAATTATTAATCTTCCTGTTGATGGGAGTTTGTATTGCTTCCAGTTTTTAGTAATTATAATCAGCGATACAGTGAATATTTTTGTCATTATCTCATGATACTCGTATGTAAGAATTCTTGTATATTTCCTCAGAAGTGACATTATGGAGCCCTGGTTTGTCACTATTTAACTTGTAAAGATAATCTCAACTTATTTTCCAAAGAACTATCACATACCAGCATTGTATAAAAAGATCCTCTTAGTCTCTTTCTCCTTTAACACACAATTTTGTCAAACTTCTTAACTTTAGCCAATTGAACAGGGTTAAAATGGTATCTCATTGAAGTCTTAATGTATACTTTACTAATTTCAAGTGAGATTATTTCCTCATATATTTATTGGCCAAAAGGGCTTCATCTATTTTGCCCAATGTTTTTATTGAGTTGTGTTCTTCTTCTTTAAAGGGATTTGTAGTTCTTTTCATGTTCTTGATGTTAATCCTTTGTCAATTGTATGTGTTATTAACATCTATTTTGTGTGTCTTGTTTTTTTTTCTTTTAAAATATGTCTTTTAGTTAAGAGAATTTATTTAATACACATATAATTTTCAACTTTTTTTTCTGATTAGTAACTTTTGTCCCCTGTAAAGTTTTCTTATCATGGAAGGAACAAATATGCCACCCCATCATGCTACTTTCATATATTGACTATTTTGAGCTGAAGGCATTTGGAAAACAGCAAGTGCAGGTATAGGATTTCTCTGAACTCCCCTTATCTACCCAAAGATTGGTCATTCCAAAGGAACTTAATTGTCATAAATCCCTTCCCCAGGAGTTTCATCAACCAGGGAAGACTGACTCTTATCACAGGAGAAGAGACTAATACCTAAACTATCATCTTTCCCATCTGTTCTTCTATGAGCCCGTCCATCTTCGCTGAAAATCACTTACCCTCCCCAAAGTGGCCTACATCCCTGTTTCCTTCCCCTATTAAGATAGTGATGGGGCTGAGGATAAACTACCCCAAAATATGCCAACTCGGCATTTGAGAAAGCAGCAGAAGCAGAAAGGCCATTCTCACTTTCCCCTCGCCCTTCTCCCCTGAAGCAGGTCATACATAGACCCTCATTAGAGGAGTACCCTCCCTACATCCAGAGAGAAGGAGCTGAAGACACAGACATCAAGAAGAAACTAAACAAATAGGCCTTACTCAGGTTACCTCAGTTGATTGCCATTAGATCATACTCTTGTTCTCCAATCATATTTCTCCACAACTGTCCATCTTCATCAAATCTAAGCCTAAAAACATATGGGTTTACCTGTTTCTTCTGATCTTCATTTCTAAAGACTCCCAGGACACTAAAAAGTTGTGTTAAATTTGTATGCTTTTCTCTTGTTACTACGTCATTTGTTACAGGGGCCTCAGCTGTGAACCTGAGATGGGAAGAGTAGATATTTCTTTCCCCTCAATGGCGCTGAAGCCTGAATTCTAAGCCACTTCTGGCAGAGTTACTTTTTTCCTGAGTTTTCTCCTATGTATATATGATATATACATGTTAATAAACATTTGTTTGTTTTTCTCTTGTTAATCTGTCTCTTCTTAAAGGGGGCCCCAGTTGAGCACTTAGAAGTGTTAAGAAAAACTTATTTTTCCCCTTATACCCCAAAGTCAGAAAAAGATTATTTAAACTCTTTTTGCTTTTCACATTTTAGTTTTGCTTTTTAGATTTTAAAGCTTCAACCTACCTGGTATTTATTATTATTATTATTATTATTATTATTATTATTATTATTATGTTTTTGAGGTAGGATCTCACTCTGTCACCAAGGCTTGAGTTCTGTGGCGTGATCATTGCTCACTGCATTCTCAACCTCCTGGCTCAAATGGTCCTCCCGTCTCAGCCTCCTGAGTTACTGGGACTACAGGCATGAACCACCATGCCTGGCTAAGTTTTCTACTTTTTGTAGAGATAGTGTCTCAATATGTTGCCCAGGCTAGTCTTGAACTCCTGGGCTCAAGAAATCCTCCAACCACAGCCTCCCAAAGTGCTGGGATTATAGGCTTCAACTATTGTGTCTGGTCTGGGCATTAATTTTTATTACTGATTTGACATGGATTTTTATTTCACCATTATGAAATATATTTCAAAGTTTTACTTATCAAATTATTTCCTCCTTTTGCCTTTTGAGAAGTAAAGTAAAATCCTAAGTACCCTCACTGACCAAATGAACCCCCTCTTGGCCAAGGGGACCCCAGAGAAGCCTTAAAAACTGAGGTCCTCGTCATGATGGAATGGGAGGTCAGTCGTGCCTTGTTATATACACTGTTTCTTGTTAGCTGCCAACTTTCTTTCCTAAGGGTTGAACAGAAACCAGCCCTTTGGAGAGACTTGTTCCACCACTGATTTCAATGGATCACCTGACACTGCCAGACTCCCCTCCTTTTTTGCATTTCCAGTGTAACTGACCAGCATTCATTTCTGATAAGAGACCACAGACAAGCAACTGGTTCTGGCTGGTTTATAGAGACTGTGCACAGGATGCCTCTGTGTCCTCTGTTTCACCTTTCGACATATACAACCTAATTTAATGCATTTAAGTCTTAACTCTCCATTCCAAAGTAAACATGGGATGAATGCAACATGCATGTTTACTTACTGTGCATGCAGACATCCCCGCCATAGATATTTATAGCTCCTCCTATAATCTGTGAAATAGATATACCTAGCCAATCCATTTGACATAAGTTTCTGTCTCATTCTTCCCTCCCTCAAAGTGCCTGCTTCCAGTATCTACTGGAGGCTACAGTTCCCAGCACACAGAATGGCCAGTCTACAGGCTGCAATTCTTTATGAAAAGTAAAGCTGTCCTTTTCAAATTTATAAACACCGTAATTCTTTAGTTAATACCTTTCTAGTGACTTTTATGACTTCATATATGAAACTTCCATAAATGTGGTGTCAGTTGTGTTTTGTTCAACCAAAGATTGGTGGACCCCACCCCCAGAATTTCTGATTCAGCAGACTTGGAGCAGGTCTCAAGGATTTGCACTTTTTTCAAGTTCCCTGGTGAGGTTGACGGTGCTGTTCTGGATAGCCTACATTGAGAACAACTATCTTAGGCTAATTGTGCTTGTATAGCTCTTTACTTTGTCTTTATTCCTTTTCTTTCTGACCATTGCTTCAATGTCTTTGTTTTTTCACAATGCATTGGCAACGAGATGTGTTAAATTCTGCTTCTTTAAGAAGATGGAGAGGCAGCTGAAAATTATCTTCCCTAGGGAGATAATTTAAATAACACTTAAAATAACAAGCAATCTATTGACCTTGCTGTGTAATAGGCGGAGTACTGCTTTCTGGCTGCAACAGATTGGGTTTTTACTCTTTAACCATTTCACAGACACTGTTGTATAAGGTGTAGTGCAGACATGAGTCCTATAGGGGAGGATAAAGAAAGTCAAGAAACAAATCCCAGCTTGTATTCACAGAGGGGAAAAGAAACACTTACTCTGAAATAACTATTTGTAGGTTGCTATTCTTTTTTAAAGGACTTACTTAATCTGTTTAAGAGTAATTTGAAGACTTAAGGTATATTCCCAGGATTTTGGTACTAGTAGCTTCCTGACCTTATTAGCTATGTCTATAATTTATTCGCCTTGGTTTCAGCAGATGCTTGCTCTAACTGAACATGATGATTAATAAAATCTTCTTCAAACTGTTAGCTTTTCAATCACATTTACCATAGAATAAAGGAAACAGAATTTTAATTCCACAGGTAAAATTTCAGATTCATGGATACTAAGTTAGATCTACGCCTTGAACCTTTGTTTCGTTGTTCATTGTAGACAACTTCTTTTTCTTGTTATTGTTCTATTTCAATGGTACATACCAAAGACAATCACATCAACAAAAACAGGTCTATTATTCATTTGTACAGCAAAAATGAATTTATTGCTACCTGTACCAGGTCCTCTGTTAGACAAAGACAAGAAAATAATCAGCAAGATTGATATGTTCTCCCCTTTCCTTGATTTCATAGTCTTAGAGAAAAGACAGATAAGTAAATGAGCACTACCAATTAAACATGGTCTGATAAGTAACATGATAAGCATTCTCTGGCTGGGGTTGATGGGTCATATGGGATCCCGTAGTGAAAGCATCCAACAATGCTTTGGTATAATGAGGAATGGGCACTACACACAAATCAAAGGAACGAGAACCATCTCTACTCCCCTCAGGTTTGAAAGTTGGTACTCCTCATGCTACCCTTCTTCTCTAATCTGCCAAACTTTTATAATCAACAAATATCCATGAGTACGCATTTTGTTTGGAAACCAGTTTCAAAAGGGCAAGCCATACAGACTCACTTCCCCCAGGAATGCTAACTAGCATTCCCTAAAGAAACAAAGGGAAACAGCTTCTCAGTTTAGATACCAGGAACCGCTAATGATTCCTGGAAATCAGCAGTAATCAACAGTAAACAATAATAGAAATGGAAATTTGGAAAGCCTTAATGACCTTCTAAAGTGGAGCATTTGGCAAAGCTTGTCCAAGAGCAGGTAGGTGTGAGGGCTGCTGGGCTCCCTTATCCTGTTTTTTTTTTTTTTTTTTCTTTCAGGAATCCATTTTGTCTACAGCCTGAAATTCACAGCAGTGATCAACTGTTGTAAACCAGAATAATAGCATCTTTGGCAGTAATGCTTGCAAAAATAATAGAGGGAATAGCAGGAGGCCTGCGAGAGCACCCTAGGGGGCCAAAATGCAAAGCTTTCTGCACTTGTAAGATAATGGGATGAAATTCCTCTTGGCCACCTGTGGTGCAAAATGAAGCCCCCTAAAGGATAAAATCCCACAACAACCTGGTCTGCCTTTACCAGCCTTTACATTCTTCCTCCCTACTTGGCTTTTAGGCTTTATTTATCATTTTTTCCCCTAATAAAATTCAAATAACTTAAGCAGTCCTCCAACAATTATAGCGCTTCTATTTTTAAATGAACATCTGCAATCACAGGAAGTATTCATAAAACATCAGTCTCTTTTTGATATAGCATCTTCTACTCTGGTACTGTCACCTTCCTTCAAGTCCCTTGTCAAAGGGGTGCCTGAATGACTGACACTGATAAAGCGAAAGAATGTTTTAAAAAGGGAAGAAAGAAGAAGATATGTAAATCTCTCCTCTAACATCACTACACTGTACTATGCTTGCAGACTTCAAAAATCAGAGGGTTGAAGGTACATGCTATGTGAGAAGAAAGAAAGGTGAATTACCTTGTCTGAGAATTGAAGGCATCTGATCGTAAACTGAAATTTTCTGAGTTAATCAGAAGCCAATTTTAAGTCAAGATAGGGATGATGGTGAGGGAGTGGTTAGATCTGTATTTTGGTATTTGTACATTTTCAGTGCTCTAAAACTGTTTAATGTTGCTATTTATAAATTATTCTGAATTAGAATAGAATTTCAGAGATAAATACAAACTATTGCATGGCCCTTGAAGTATCATTTTTAACAAATCACTAGAAAGTTATAGAAATACATCACATATGTGCACACATGTTTTATTTATTTACTTATTATTATTATTGAGACAGAGTCTTGCTTTGTTGCCAGGCTGGAGTGCAATGGTGCAATCTCGGCTCACTGCAACCTCCGCCTCCTGGGTTCAAGCGATTCTCATGCCTCACCATCCCAAGTAGCTGGAACTACAGGAGCGCACCACCATGCCCAGCTAATTTTTAGTATTTTTAATGGAGATGCAGTTTCACTGTGTTAGCCAGGATGGTCTCAATCTCCTGACCTCATGATCCACCCATCTCGGCCTCCCAAAGTCCTGGGATTACAGGCGTGAGCCTGCATCTTTAGATATTAAAGTTGAATATGCCTTTACATTTGTACCTGATCTTCCCACGATGTGAACTTTGTGGGAAAAATCTAAGAAAAATCTTTAGTTTCCTACAGGTTATTTCATTTTATATTACATAACTACCCCCACTTATCTGTCTTTCCACCATCTAAAAATCAAATATATAAATGTATTTCATAAATGTTTTGGGATAGGTTTAGTTGCACATGCATTTCATAAATTTATACCGGAGGACTTCCTTTGTACTGAAGCTGAAGAAATTGAACAAGGGAATTGATATGAACTTTCAAGAGTAGAGGAAATTAATGCTTTGGTTCTCTGCCCCTGAGGAGCTGCATTTGAACCATAATTGGCTAGTGGTCAGAAGTGCAGGAACTTTTACCAGGGTTAGTTTGGGATATACTAGTTAGTTAAAGCACTAGACAGTTAAATATATTGACATGCTTTTCTCAACAGAGTTCCAGAATGTCAATGGAAAAGCAAAGGTGTATAGGGTGAAGGGAAAATTTTTCCTTTGCACTCTGATGGTTATTTGGGGGAATCATTTTCTGAACCCCAATAGGTGCTAGCGTAGGTCCTGGTGAACGAGCTCTACCAGTAAAGAGAGACAAACACATATGGTGGATTTTTATACTATGCATGTATTTTGTATTTATAGAACATTTTTCATTTCAACATCTCAAAATAATTTCAAACATAGTTATCAGTTGGAAGGAGGCTACTTCTGTGCTAAAGACATTAGGATACTAACTCACTAGATTTATAACTAACTCAAGGTCACTCACTACATTGATGTGAAGGTCCAGGGCGTGGAACTCTCTCTCCATATATATATAATTAGCTATGTCTATCTCTATATATATATCTACACAGACCTATAGGTAGACAACTATCTATCTAGCTAGCTGGAAAAAAATATAAAATAAATATATAATATACAGACTCTACAGGCCACATTGACTAAAATACTGCCATTCCATTCTCCCTACACCCAGAACCTAGAATTTTCTCAATGAGAGAACCAAGAAGACACTGGAGTAAGAACTCAGATCTGGAATCTCTTCTGGATATGCAAATAGATGCTGAGAGCTATAGGTGAAAGGCAATGTCTGGGGTTCTTTTTTTTTTTTAATTCATTTTTAAGCCATGTAAGCTATCCATGCATTCTGTTGGGATTGAAGTATTTAATATGGAGAACACGATGTTCTCTGATGATACTCTGATTGTAACTTGATTATCAAAAGTCTTGGAGCTGGAGGACTCTTTCTACTTATCTAGCTCTGCTAGAGAGGTTAGCTCAATATTTCATTTATAAAGATTGAAGCTTTATTACTGTGGACGATGCTAAGCACATAGTGGTGATGCAATGTAAATTTGACAGAATTTAATAAATTATTTATGCAAATGTATCTTTATAGTATCTCATATCTACCAACCTCTACTGTATAACAATGCTTCATAACACATAAATATAAGGCAACAACAACCTACCAAACACCTTTGATTCTATTTTATTGCTTCTTCTTTGGTTCTTGAACCTATGGAATAATTCTGAGCTGCATCTGTCTAAGTGTTTTTCTTCTGATGAATGTACACTTTTGAAGGTGTGTTCATCTACTAAGATAGGAAAGCTGGAAGCAGTATGTCTTGCTTTCATGATGTCTGGAATAACTTGCAAATCATAATGACATAGGCTGTCTTTTTATTTTTTTAGCTCTGAAACTTGCAAAGGTGCCCAGAGGCTAATAAATGATGGGCGAATCTCATAAATATAATGAATACATAATAACTAACTAAATAAATAATAGATATATAGCTTTACTATTGACTTTCATGAGAGATGTGTGTATAGGAAGTAGAGATACAGGTTGACAGTTTTTAAAGTGCTTTATAAAAGGGTCTATTTAAATATAGTATATTGCTATTATGCTAAAGGCAAATACTTCCCTGTACGTAAAGGGCCTGTCAGCATTGCTATTGGAAGTTTACATTCTAAGAATGTGTAACTCAATCCTGAATTGTGCTGTCAGCTGAAATATGCCATATAAACTTCCAGTGTCATTACCATTTTTTTAAACATTTGAAATTATAAAACCTCACTTTTTTTCACATGTGGACATTAATCTAAAGTATAAGTCAGTAATTGCCAATGCTATCAAATTTTATTCCATCTCAATAAGACAATCTTTTTTAAGAAACCAAGGCTGCCAACACTAAGGAGCATACATAATTAGATTTTTGTGATTCTGCTTTATATCAGTGTTTTGGTGAAACATAATGTGTAGGTGGATGCTGTAATACTGGCTTCCAAGTCATTTGGAGGAAAATAATTATGCCTGGGGCACTGGAAAAATTTCAGTTTTGAACTGGATATATGAAAGTATTAACAATCATGCCTACTGAGATGAACTATCTACCAGTGACATTTAAAACTAGCCTATTCATTTCTATTCTTTATGGGCTAGATGTCTATTTCAGGAATTTATGGCAAACATCTGATCCAAAAGTAGTTATGTTCTTGACAACAAAAAGTGATAAAGAAGCTGTAGAGAGCAATGAAAATTGATGGGGATAGAGAGTGATAAACAGCAAAAGAGACCCATTAAAGGCCAAATGATTGGTGAAGCTGAATAGGAGGGTCTGAGAGCTAAATTGGAGTGCAGGTTGGTCATTTCACAGGTGCAATCAGACAGCTCTTACCACTTCTGGTTTGTTTTGGATTGAAATCTGAAGGTAACATATTAGAGTTTGGGTCTGATGTGATTCTGTGGTTGTGAGAGGAAAAGAAAGATCATGACTTGTGTTTTCAGGGAACTTAATATAATAAAATCAGCAACTTTCAAGTTAAGGTCACAGAGCATTTCTTACCAGGATTGAGCAAAATAAAACTGAATGAGAGTGTCACAGGTAAGTTTCCTAGTGGAGAATGGAATTTTTAATGACTTCTGACTTTTAAAAGAATTTTGTACCTTTCTATTCAGAGATTAGGGAGTCATATTTAGTCAATTTTTCTTTCAGCATAAGACTGAAAATACAACACGTTGGTGTTTTAGAAAATGAATTTAAGAATGTATTTCCCTTTCAGCAAACAAAAATATGACATAATCATAGTGGTTTGTTGGTCTTGAGTTCGGCTAAATCTGGGTTCTTGTCCCACGACCAGGAAAATTTAGGCACGTAGTTACATTGAAGGGTGAGGAGGACAGAATTTATAAGGTGAAAGGAAAGCTCTCAGCAAAGAGAGGGATTCTCCAAGCAGGCTTCCCCATCATGGATAAATACTAGGCCACTACACATGAGCTAAACATGCCAGGCTCCTCCCCTGCAAAAGACATGAATTCCTGGTGGCTTCACACCATTTTGAAGGCGGATGTGGGCCTCCAGTTTGTTGTGGGCGTGCCCAGGCAAGACCCTGTGGAGGCTCCCAAATCTGCACAAAAATATCTGGTGTAAAAACTTGTTGGAGGGATTGGAGATTCTCCAGGGACCCTTCCTTATCTTCCTAGGCATTTGTTTGCCTCCTGCCTCTATCAGTCTCATCACCAAAATGCAAATAAAAACGGAGTGGAGAAACTTTATGTTCTCTTCTCAAAAGTAGGTAGAGGGAGCGCCTACTATCATACTGGGCATTTTGTGTATTAGTTCATTTAATTATTCATGTAGCATCTATCTGAAGAAGGAATTATTTCTCCTTTTATATAGATTAGAAAGGTTAAACTCAAAAAGATCAAAATTGCCTGCCAGGTTCACATGAGTAATAAATTATCAGAAGTAGGCATCAAGAGAAAAAATCCATCTTTGCTCTCTGAAGATTTGCTAAATAATCAAATCACAAAAGGCAAATTCATTAAAAAAATTCACAAACGTTTATTAATGTGTACATGGAGAGAATCATAGAGTGATTTCCTACTCCCTCAGTGGATTTCAGAACCTTATATACAATTTTAAGTTTACAGAAAGAATAAAGGCTTGGATCCTGGCAAAACAGGTTATGGTGACAAAATGGGCTATTGGAGGGAGGAGAAGAAGAATTCTGTTGAGAATTCTGTTAAATGATTTCTAGGGAGAATGAATGGAATTGGGAACAGAGATTAACTTGTAAATAGTTCCCTTTGGAATTTGAATGACCCGGAGAGACAGACATTATCTTATAAAAGGGTTTGTTCAGATTACATTTTTGTCTTTGGTGGGTCCAGACTTTAGGCAGATAAAGGACTTAAGAGAATGACTTTATCCTGTAGTTTAGGGAAGACAGAGGTTTGAATGATGGTGGGAGAGAGGGAGGTCAGCCAGACCTTAGAGGCATCTTCAGTTCTGCATGTCAAAGTTTCACATTTTGGGTTACCCATTTGTGATCCCCAACATTCTTCTGTCTGAATTTTTCTAGAAGTTTCACACACTAAAAGTGGAGTTGGTAGCGATGAAGAGAAAAGTTGAGTTAATAGTTGAGTGCAATGTATCCCCTTAGAGGATCTTTCATTTCTGGGAATAGGCCAGTCCCATTAACGAGACATGTTTCATTTCAGGATATGTTGTTGTAGATAGAGTTTCAAACGGAAGAAAAGTAAAGATTGATTTTGGAAATACCTAAAAATTGGTTTTCTTAGACTCAAAGAAGCAGTCAGCTGAGATGTCTAGATGTTAGACTCAAAGCATCTTCAGTTAAAATGGAAATAGGCAGTGGGAATATGACAGATTTTTCTCATCTGTAATCTGTATGTTACAAGGTATGAGCTTCAGCTTGCAGGACCTAGGTAAAAGGTATTAGCGAGTTTATTGAGTCCAGGTGAGATAAACGAAAGGCAAATTTGGAAAGGTTAGTTTGGAGACTTGTAGCCAGGAAATAATTCAGGATTCAGTCCAGATTATAGAAAAATAATAAAAACTCAAAAATAACAAACAAAAGTAACAAGTATACTAGAATTCTTCTGAAATATAATTTTTCTCTCTCTAGTTCCCTATTTCTGTTAAGGATAAATCATAGTAAGACCAGTTTATCAGCAAAATAAATTTTAATTTCATTATACTAGGCCTGATTATTCGTATACAGTTCAGCCAGGATAGTGATTGGCCATATAGGCTCTTTTTAAGTTGACTTTGCTGAAACTTTTTAATAAAGAATCTTAGATTAGACTAAAAAACCTCAAGGCTATGAAGCCAAGCCCCCAAAAATTGTCATTAGACTGAGCCTGGAATACCTATATGAATTAGGTGAATTCCTCTTTTCTCAAGGTCTCAAAATATCCTGAGTTTCCTGAGCCTGTTGGAAAGAGACATTCTTTACTTACCACAGGTCAGGAACTATGTAGACAAGGTACCAGACCAGCATTTTCAGGGGGCTTTTTATTAGTTCTATAAAATCAATTTTAATTCTTCAAATTACTCTGGTCATATCTAAAAATATGCCATTCCAGTCAAAGCCTTGCAAAAATAGCCAATGTCTTCAATTGTGTCCTGCAATAAAAGAACACAGATTCATATTGAATTATGCAAATAACTATATTACCATAAATTGAGAATACTCACTAAGAGTTTCTACATTCTGGAGAAATCAGGTAGAGAAAAAGATGAATGTTTCAATTTTGATCACAAAAGTATACTTTACTCAATTGTTAAAGGTATAAATAATTCAAAAGAAAAAACATTTTTTGACTCTGGAAAACAAAATATAAATAGAGCAGCAATATGTCAAAGAAAAAGAGTAATAAAAAAATTAGTTCTCTTATCAGTTTAGTCCCATATATTTAACTCTTTTTCTGGTTTGTGTTTGGTTAGCAATTGTCCTAAATGCATCAGCGTTGTAATTAGTCCTGGAAGTTTTTACCTAGTCCAGTGGTATGGTCTCCAAAGTTAGAAGAAACCTGTATTCAAGAGTTCTTGTCAGGGACCTTTCTTTGAATTTCCTTGAAGAAGCAGCAAATTTTGAATTGTAGCCAATTACAAAATGGGTTTTTGAGAGTAATCAAAGTAAAACAATGCTTGTGGATGCAAACAAACTTTGAATAGTCATGGTTAAAGACACAATTAACAAGAAAATTTGATTATTTCTGTGACATACAACAATTTAACATAATTAAAATTATTGCTGAGAACGTATAGTAAGCTATTACGGGATTTTAGGAATCTCACACAATTTTAGAACATATATTAATAACACATTTATATAAATATAATCTAAGGAAAAGTTAAACCATTTTTTATTTGACATGCTTCCTGTAAGATTTTTATATACCAAATAAGTCTAATATGTTTTTTTCCTGGACTTTCAAGGCCCCTAACATCCATAAAGTTAATTTGCCATCAAAAGGACAGAATTTAGAGTTTAAAATTTTATTTTCAGGAGTAGGTCAAATATCAAAGACTTAAAACACTTGATATCAAGGTAGAAGTACAGTTCAGTGTAAAATAATAGTTATTCATTTAGCCAAAGTGATAATTCACAGATTCTAACAAAGCAAATACTTTTACTTTTTGATGAGAGCATATTTAGTTTTCTAAATAGTCGTAAGACCTACTAAAGATAGCATGGGGAAAACAAAATCTGTCTCACTCTCCCTTCTTCTTTTTTCTTTTTCTTTTTTTTTTTTTTTAGTCTACTCAAAGGGGAACAATTCTTAATTATTTCTATCTCTAGTTAATATTACACAAAGCCTTGTTCCGAAAGAAAACTAAGCTTTACCTTTGTATCACTTTATTATTCATATTAAAGCTACTACTAATAATAGAATCATATAAACAGATTAATTCAATGTCAACCAGTTTTGCCCAAACAGTAGTAGAGATGAGGTTTCACCATGTTAGTCAGGCTGGTCTTGAACTCCTGACCTAGTGATCCACCTGCCTTGGCCTCCCAAAGTGCTGAGATTACAGGCATGAGTCACTCCACCTGTCCAACAGGATAAAATTTTCATAAACCATTCTAAAATCTCTTGAAATTTTAAATTTTTTTCTAACTTTTAATATTCATTCAGTTTTGTCTACTACCTTTCTCCTTTAATTTAAAAACAACTTTTAAAACATCTAAACTAGGAACAATCACTTTCCTTTTAAGAAAAAACACATATTCTTTTTTATAACCCTTTTTTTGCAAAAAAAAATTATTATAAAAATATACTTTGCATAAGCATTGGTGCTTTTCTATCTGGCAGTTTAAATTACATATGTTAATTATAATGTTACCTCTTAGTAACACTTATTTTTAGTGAAAAACCTAGGAAGCAAGGAATTTTAATTATGTACCAAATTCAGAGCCCAGACAAAGGACAGAGCTGTGAAAACAATGCCCAGATAATTTAACCCTTCCCAGCATGACCAAAAGACACAGCTGGATCAAGGAAGACATGTTGAGTTTGGCTTTGCTCAGGCCTCACCATGCCACTTGTCTAAAACTCCAGAATCTAAAAGCTCTAAACCAAGACATAAACAAGCAACTATATCACAGAAGCAACACTTATGGTCTTAAAATACTAGCAGAGGCAATATAAACCTGACTGATCAATAGACTGAGGAAAAAAACAATGTGTAAATTAAATTTTGAAAATTTTTTATGTTATGTTGCCAAAATTTAACTATTAGCTTTATTTACCAAAAATTATTAAAGTCACATAAACTGAAAAATCATTTGGGCTTATTTACTTAATTTATGAGTACTAATTTATTTATAAGTCAATTTGATATATAGACAATATAAAATTATAGCGATGTACATATGTAGACATAAAAATATAGACAAACACAGATTAAGATTTTATAACTTTGTTTTTTAATATTTTAGCCACAAGACTGGTAAAAGTTATTTGTTTTTGTAAAAGGGTTCCTGGAAAGGGGTCCCAATCCAGACCCCAAGAGAGGGTGCTTGGATCTCACACATCAAAGAATTCAGGGTGAGTTAATAGAATAAAGTGAAAGTAAGTTTATTAGAAAAGTAAAGAAACAAAAGAAAGGCTACTTTATAGACAGAGCAGCAGCATGGGCTCCTTGACCGAGTATACTTATAGTTATTTCTTGATTATATGCTAAACAAGAGGCGGATTATTCATGAGTTTTCTGGGAAAAGTGCGGGCCATTCCCAGAACTTGAGAATTCCTCCGCTTTTATGCTATGCAGGATAACTCTGGACATTGCCATGACGTTTGTTAATTGTTATGTTGCTAGTGGGGTGCCTTTTAGCATGCTAATGCATTATAATTAGCATATAATGAGCAGTGAGGAGGACCAGAGATCACTTTTGTTGCCATCTTGATTTGGGTGGGTTTTGGCCAGTTTCTTTACCGCATCCTGTTTCTTTACCGCATCCCCTTACTAACCGGGTCTTTGTGACCTGTGATACTAGTCCTGCCAACCTCCTATCTAAGTCTGTGGCTAAGAATGCTTAATCTCCTGGAAATGTGGCTCAGCAAGTCTCATCCTCATTTTACTCAGTTCCTGTTCAAGATGGAGTCGCTCTTGTTTAAATGCCTCTGACAAAAGGACAATTGGATTCAAACTGTGCCTTTCTAAATGGAAAAGGTTAAAGTTTATGTGTCTCACAAGGCCAAAGGCCTTGCTAACTTTCAAAGAAAACAGGTTAGCAAATTTATATCTCAAAGCACAAAGAGAATTTGAGCTTGTTTTTTAAAGGAGTTTGAGTGTGTTGGTTAGAAAAAGATTAAAAATCGATGCCAAGGAAACAAATTTCATTTAGAGAGGTAGTTTTTAATTTACTCTTTGTTTTCCATTTGGAACACTAAGCTCAGAGCAGTCCATTAAGAACAAGGCTGACAAAACATTTGTAGTTGTTAGGGCATAATAATTTCAATATGTGAAAAGCAGGTGCAGTTGGAAGATATGAAGCACCTAGGTCTTCAAAAGTCAAGAAAATGATTAGCCAGCCCCCTGTAATAGTAACCATTTATTGCAACCACTGTCAGCAACCTCCAAAACTGTACCCTCACCAGTGACTCAATGGCCATTCGTACTCAGAAATCAAGTCTTCTCTCATAGTACAAAGTAATTGCTGGTACCCCCCGAAAGACAAAGTGATCAGGTAACATAGCATAAAAGAGGGCAGAATTTTAGACCTGAGAAGGATTTGTCAGTGACTCTTCAGGCCCCACGGGAAGATGGGAGACCCCAAAAAAGGGGTGAGTGATGCCTTTTTCTATGTTTCTTAAAGTGCCTAAGTCATTGTAAGTCCCTTCTAGATCCTTTCATGTGGTACCAAAGATGGCAAAGAGGAAGAAGGAGTAGGACAAAGTAGAAGCAAAGGAGAGGACAATTTTTAAGAAATGAAATGAACAGAGTGGTCACTTACATAATTTCAAAAAAAATTTTCAGTCCATTAGAAAACATTTCTCAAAAACAGGATAGAAGAGAAGAAGCAGAAAGGCCTTTAAAATATATGTACATCTTGATTATCAGCTCTTAATTAAGCTGGCTTTTAACCATGTACCTCTTTGAAAAAAATCCTTTTAAATTTCTTATCAGATTAGCTAGGACAAACAGCTATTTCCAGCTTTTGATTTTTTTTTTAACCAAAAGTACTCTCCCACCTCATAAGATTCAGAATCGCCTCAAAGACAGCTCAGAGAAAGCAATGTTTCACTAGTTGCAAATAAGATACAACCCACATCTGTCCAGCCAGATTTTCTAGGGTCTCAGCTTTTCAGTGGTTTACACACCAAGGCCCAAAAGCCCCAAATGCCCCCACAGACTAAAGAATACAGGAAATCAAAAGCTGCCCAAGAAAGGGAAAAGGTCCAATGAATGGGAATCCCCAAAAGTCACAAATGAAAAGGGATTGATTGTGAAATGGCCACTGAAAAATTATAACTGGGTCAGTGAAGGAGATCTGACCTAACCAACTCCATCTTGCTTCTAACCTCCAAGCTGTCTTTGTTCATTCCAGGGCATAGGCCAAACTAACTTTGGGAGGAACTTAAAGTTTATGGTTTAACTCTGAAACAAAGACAGTAACAGCCTTTTTCCAAATCAAAACCAGACTAGACTGCCTTTGTAGGACTAACAAATTAGCCGCAATATTAGAAATTATAGTGTAGGAGTCATGCAGCTGGAAGCTATAAGATTCCGACCCTTCCCAAATTGTTCCTGGGGATAACATCTTTATTGTAAAACCTAGGATCAGTGCTTGAGACATTTTGCAGATCCTACACTTGATGGATCAACTGGCACCACCCAGATGGATAAACTGGTTCATCTGATCTTGTGGCCCCACCTAGGAACTAACTCAGCACAAGAGAACAGCTTCAACTCCCTGATCTCCAGTCCAACCAAGCAGCCCTCTCAACTCACTGGTACCTACTTACCAAAATATCCTTAGAAACTCAGATCCTTGAATTCTCGGGGATATTGATTTGAGTAATAATAAAGCTCTGGTCTCCTGCACGCCTGGCTCTGTGTGAATAACTCTCTCTATTGCAATTCCTCTGTCTTGATAAATCGACTCTTTCTAGGCCATGGGCAAGGTGAACCTGTTGGGCAGTTACAATTTCCTGGGTGGGAGTCAAACCCAAGCTGTAACAGTGAAAGTGCAGAGTTTTAACTATCAGACTATAAGTTGCAGAATTGTGGTCCTTGGACTACAGCCTTTATTGTTAATCCTGCAGGGAATCTAAAGAAAGGCAGTTTGAGTATAAAAAATAATTTAAATGTGTTTTAGGTCAAATTTTTTGCATTTTAATTTAGTCAAGAGAACTTTAAAGGCTAGTCATGACACTATTACGTGTCTTTCTTTTTAAGTTTTGATTTTTTCCATAAATACAAATAAGGCCATTGCTTAGAATAAGCTACTCTAAAATTACAATTAAAAAAAAATCTAGAAGTGTTTTTAATTTAAAGGATCTATCTTTGCCCATTGATTAGAATTTTCCATGGTCTACTCATTACAATAGTGACTCGACTCAATCCAATAGCCTCTTCATAGAAAGCCCAGGTACTCACACAGACTTCACCTCCACAAATAAGCTAAGACAGCAAAAGAATCTTGTTGTCACAGATGGTTGAAGGTGGTGTTTGCCTCTGGTTACTCACAAATTTGTAGGGACCATCAGACCCATTAATCTGTGACGCCGGGTAGGCCCTTCTGGGATGGGACTTTCCCAGCACCAACCAAGCAACAGGGGTTGAAAT
Organism: Macaca mulatta; assembly: GCF_049350105.2. Lineage (NCBI taxonomy): Eukaryota > Metazoa > Chordata > Mammalia > Primates > Cercopithecidae > Macaca > Macaca mulatta. Next base: position 180,896,801 of record NC_133407.1, on the reverse strand, counting down.
GACAGAAGCCTCTTATGGATGGGACTTATTAAGAGAAACTTTCCTGAAAGCTTGACAGATTAGGAACAAAAATTATTAGGTTACCAGCCATTTTCAAACTGGCCACCTGAATGACCGAAAAATCACTCCCTTTGGATGGAGGAGTCTCAAGAGTGAATGTTCTCACTTGGTGACAAGTCAAATTCTCAAAGACATAAAACAAGACGTGAGAGAACTTTATCTGGCACCCTTCGTCATGATACAACCACAAAGAAAGACAATGACAAAGGAAAAGACCATTTATAGGAGTAAAGCAATCAACAATATGAATATGCATACCAAATAGTACCAAAAAGTGCACCAGAGTTGCTACACCCCAGATTAGTAACACAAATTCTTTTCTCTCATTAATCAAAATTTTGGAGAGGAAAAAGAAGTCAACAGTGATTTTTGCCATCTGCTTGACTGGGTTCCATCTGGAAAGAGAGGCTAGGAGCCTGTCTGATAAGAGTTTTTTAACCTTCTGCCAGCTTGTCAAGTCCTGGGTTCCCTTAACTTTGGCTTCCAAAAGAGTAGAGCTTTGGTATCTCACTCTTGGGGTCAAAACTGTAGGGGCCAAGGGAAAAACTTCCCCTCCTCTCTCTGATGATTCACTGAAAAATCAACTCACAAAAGGCAGATTAATTGAAGAAAAAGCGTACGAGCGTATTAACATGAGTGCATGAGGACAGCCACAGAGCAATTACCCACCACTTCCAATGAAGCTCAGAACATTATATACCCTCATGAGCTTACAGGAAGAATAGGGTCTTGGTTCCTGGCAAACAAGTTATGGTGGCAGAACAGGTTATGGTAAGGAGAGAAGAGGAATCCTGTTGAGGGGCAATAAATGATGACTAAGGAGAATGAATGGAACTGGGAACAAAGATTAACTTATAAATAGTTATCTTTGGAATTCGAATGAGCCTGAGAGACAGACATTATGTTATAAGAGTCTTTTCAGGTGTGGTTACATTTTTCTCTTTGGTGGGTCCATACTTTAGGCAGATAAAGGAACTTCAGAGAATACTTCATCCTGTGGTTTGGGGGAGACAGACAATTAAGAGATGGTGGGAGATGGGGTGGGTGGTCAGAGAGACTTTGAAGCTTCTTCAGTTCAGTGTGTCAAAGTACCATCATTTGGGGTATCAGTTTCTAAGCCCCACCACAGAGATGAGTCTTTCTGGCATCAAGTCAATTCTCTTTCTGCGAAAGCATATCACATTCCATAGAAAGTGTTGATCTGATGTGTTATTTTTAGGATTAGTAATTTTCTCAAAAAATTAAAATACTCTGATGATTCATATTTCAGTTGTTATCCATTAGCATATACTAATCAATGCACAACACTTAAGGTTTTACAAAGCAGCTTTGTAAATTCCAAAGTTGAGACTCATGACACTCATGTTGTTTGACAAATGAGATTGTTAAATGCATCAGGGCAAAAACATTATCTTCTACTTTTTCCTAGTAACACTTCTATCCTCAATTCTCAGCACATTGCTGGGCTTGAAGTAGGTTCTCAAAGAAAGTTTCTGATATATCTAAATGTCATCTAATAGCATTTAAACATCCGTAAAGATATGGACGTTTATGTCGCTTCTTTTATATCTACAATGAAATACCAGCTCTCTTTATTTTATTTTACTGTAGGATGCTGGGGATGCCTGTGTTTTGGTTTGGTACTGTAATCACCCAACGGGTTCTTCCTGCTTGCTGCACAGACAAAACCAATTCACTGAGACCCTGTTATTGCAGTAAGGAAAGAGTTAACTAATGTGAGGCCCGCCATGTGGGAGAAGAGAGTTATCGCTCAAATCAATCTCTGCAAAGTCTTGGAGTTTAGGGCTTTTCAAGGATAATTTGATGGTCAGGGGACTAAGGAATGGGTGCTGTTGATTGTTTGGGGATGCAATCGTAGGGGTGTGTGAAATGGTCCTTGTGGGCCAGGCATGGTGGCTTATGCTTGTAATCCTAGCTCTCTGGAAAGCTGAGGTGGGTGGACTACCTGAGGTTAAGAGTTTGAGACCAGCCTGGCCAACATGACAAAACCACGTCTCTACAAAAAAAATCCAAAAATTAGCCAGGCATGGTGGCATGCACCTGTAGTCCCAGCTACTCAGGAGGCTGAGTCAGGAAAATCACTTGAACCTGGGAGGCAGAGGTTGTAGCAAGCTGAGATCATGCCACTGCACTCCAGCCTGGGCAACAAAGCAAGACTCTATCTCAAAAAAAAAAAAAAAAAAAAAAAAAAAAAAAAAAAAAAGGCACGGTGGCTCACACCTGTAATTCCAGCTCTTTGGGAGGCCAAGGCAGGTGAATCATGAGGTGAGGAGTTCGAGACCAGACTGGCCAATATGATGAAACCCCATCTCTCCTAAAATCACAAAAATTAGCTGGACGTGGTAGTGCACACATGTAGTCCCAGCTACTTGGGATATTGATGCATGAGAATTGCTTGAACCTGGGAAGCAGAGGTTACAGTGTGCTGAGATTGTGCCACTGCACTCCATCCTGGGCAACAGAGCAAGACTCCTTCAAATAAATAAATAAATAAATAAATAAATAAATAAATAAATACAAGGTCCTTATTCACCTCTAGGCTGGGAGTCAGAGAATGGTTAAGTCATGAATCACAAGTCTGGATGGGGTCAGTCTGAAAAACATTTTAAAAGACCAATCCAAGGTTCTACAATAGTGATGTTGTCTACAGAAACAACTAGGGAAGTCCTCGGCCACATGACTCCTAAGCAATAAGAATTTATAAAAACTACATCTACATTTTAGTAGATTTCAGGCCCCTTCTATAATCCTACTCTTGCAGCCTTTCATTAATCGTACAAAGGCAGTTTTTGGTCCTTGAATAAGGAGGGGGTTAATTTTAAGGGGGTACTATTATCGTCCTTGCTTTCAGGTTAAACTATAATCTAAATTCCTCCCATGGTTAACCTGGCCTATGCTCAGGAATGAGAGGACAGTCAGCCTGTGAGGCTAGAAGCAAGATGAGTCAGCCATGTTAAATTTCTCTCACTGTCATGATCTTTACAAAGGCAGTTTTCAGAACTTGTGTTTGAGTTAACTTGCCTGTCCCAGGAAAATGCTTGGATTATCTGTTGGTTTCTCTTACACACAAGCTTCTGGATGAGCTCAAAGAAGAGCTACGGTAGAAAACCCCTTCACCCAGCCAAAGGGTTAAGAGCAGAGAAGAGAATATCAACAGAAACAACATCTTTTGCCTCAGGGTCAAAGTGGCTTTATGACAAAGGCAGAGCGACAGGCAGTTCTAGGATATGAAGCACCTGCATGGACCCTCTACAGACCGTCTGTTCAGTGAGGAGTCATAGAAATAGGAATGGACCTCAGGATTACACCAGAAGAAGATGAGAGCCAAACATAGCAATTTTGGTATGGAATCAGGGATCAAATGGTTTACAGTTTTTCCGACTAGTCCCTGACTCCCCACAAACTGCTTTCCTGAGCAAGCCTTCCCTGGTATCTCACCTCTTAAAGGTATCTACAGAAGTCACTTATTTCCTTCTCAGACCCAGTCAGAGGAGTTGGGAATTTGTCATCCATTCCATTGCTCTGTGTTAATTATGAAGATGTACTAGATACAAATGTTTACCCAACCAATGGAAAAATATCTCTCAGATTCAATGTGTGCTAAAAAAAAAATAGTTTTCCTAACTACTAATTTTATATTACTAAAGAAAGATAATTATATCAATATTCGGTAGTTAAAGTCTTTTTTCCTCTAACATCAAATGGTACAACAATTTGAAGAAATATTCCGTACAATTTAAAAACTTAATCTAGAAATGGGATAGCTTGAATTGGCACAATATCTCTTTTAACCATCTATTCTAAAGCTGTTTTTAGAAAGTTCTCAGTGTTTTCCATTTTATATATTTTCATTCGTGATTGCTTTTGAGTACGGAAAAATAAAATCCCTCCTGTGTGGAAGGCTGATTGCCCATATCCCTGTAATCTGACTGTCTAGGAATGACCAGAACTAGTTTTGGTAAAAGGGATCCTCAGGTCATTGTGATTCAGACCTGAGACTTTGACTCCAGGCTGGAAATGTAAATGGAACAGTGTCTTGGAGAAAATGGGCAAAATGTGGAATGAATGGCTCTTTGCTTCCCTATTTTATTTTTTCATGTCATCATACTGACAAAAGCTAAGGAAAGGAAAAGCGATGGTATGAAGTTCTATAATATGTTAAAGAAGATGAGTGCCTTCTGGACTGAAAAGGAATATAATATATACAAAGTTTCCCCTGGAAGCAATTTTTTTCCTCATAGACAGTTATAATAAGTTTGTTCTGGAGGCTTATGGGTTTTATAATGGACATGCTGAACCAAACTTAACAGAGGCATCATGTGAGAGTGTGGATATAATAACAGCTCTGAAACTTCCAGAACAAGAGGACGATGAGATCCTCTGTGAGTAGGAGGAAAAGACTGAGATGTACATAAAAAACGCATGCCAAAAAAAGAACAAATATGTGTTTTCAGTATTGCAGCCCAACATTTTGAATTATTTGGGGAATGATTTGGGTGGCTGTCTTCACAATGGAGTTAATTGGTTTCTTATTTTAGCCACTGCATTGGTTCAACTTCACCCTGTTCCATTCTAAAAATGCATCAGCATATCAGTCAGCTGCAGGGCACTTGACTCAGTGTGCGTGCCTGCTATGAGATTAAGGTAAGTGTATTGGAACTTTAGAACTCAGATTTTGAAAGTTCACAGTGATAGGTGATCTCAACAAGCAAAGCAAACCAGAGCAAGTTCCAATGGGGGTGAATCTCTACCACCCCTCATAACATTATTTGTGTTTTAAATCAATCTATTTGGCCTTGCGTCTGTTTGAGTATGTTACACTTTGAGTGTTTATCCATAACTGTCTTATACACTAAACTTTTATTGTTGAATTTCCTACGTATTAGAACATCAAATAAAATGGTGAAACTTTAGTTGTGAAGACAATTAAAAACAGAATATAATAAAACCAAAGAGTATCAGAACCATTTTTCTTCCCATTAACTTGCACAACTGCACATGTGTCAGCAATCACAGATTAAGGAAGCAATTAGTCTGAACAGGAAAAACGTGAAGCTGATACTTAATATACTAACAGACTGCGAGCTTGAAAGCCTCTATTTTTGGTATGGTTGCAAGCAGCATTGCAAAGATCAGTTCTATCATATCTCATCATGCTAATTGAATTTAAAAAGCCAATACTGGTAAATTACACCCCTATGTCATAAATTTGCATTTTAGAGATTTATGGACCCTAGAGTTAACTGACATAATGATTTATATCACCTGTGATTAAAAATTGAATGGCTTTGTCTTGATGTTGTTTCCAAGAAATTAGACTCCTAAAACAAGAAATTGTCAAGGAGCAACATTTAGTACTTTTCTTCACAGACGACTTCTACAGTGCTTAGGGACATGTTTATGAACAAGTGATGCCAAAGGGAAAGGTAAAAGTGGAATGTCAATTGTATGTACTGAAATAAAGTTCATAGAGCTGTTGAATGTAAGAAAATAGAGGAGGAAAATTAAGGCAATTTTCTTGCCAAGTGCAACTGTTTTTTCCTCTGCTTCAATCTTCCATTCTCTTTTGGTCCACTGACTCCTCACCTCCTACCCCCATCACACAAATGTGCACACACATATAGACTCACACATACATACATACTTGTATTTAATGAAAGTATTTAGAAGTGTACAGAAATTAGGTTCTTGAGACACTTTCTCAATTCCCATGCTCAGTAGCAATCAATGCTTCCAAAATATCTTAAATTTCTAAAGTAGACTCTGAGCAGATAAAGGAAACATCAGAATAAACAGGTACTTGTGAAATTACTGATAAAATGCAAAGATTTAAATCTTCTTTATAAGTTATAATAAACAAATGTAATAGTACTTCTAAAAAATCCTGTTTAATTACTGGTCATTTCGCCCAAGGTAGGAGCCATTGACTTACTTTCATAAAATAATCACTTTCTCATTCACCTGGAGTGGTAGAAAATGGTTTTTAATTAATCAGCACAATTGTCAATCTTTAAGAAAGAAAGTAAAACTGGATTTTATTTCACACTAAAAACTACACTATGGGCCGGGCACAGTGGCTCATACCTGTAATCCCAGAACTTTGGAAAGCCAAGGCCAGCAGATCACCTGAGGTTGGGAGTCCAAGACCAGCCTGATCAACATGGAGAAACCCTGTCTCTACTTAAAAAAAAAAAAAAAAAAAAAAAAAATTAACCGAGTATGATGGCGCATGCTTGCAATCTCAGCTACTCGGAAGGTTGAGGCAGGAGAATCTCTTGAACCCAGGAGGCAGAAGTTGCAGTGAGCCAAGATTATGCCATTGCACTCCAGCCTAGGTAACAAGAGTGAAACTCTGTCTCAAAGAAAAAAACAAGAAACAAACAAACAAAAACCCAACCCCCCCACCCCCCCAAAAAAACTAAACTATAGATGCACTAAATATTTAAATTTAAATATATATATATAAATTATACATACTACAAATATATATATAATATATAAATCTATGTATAATCCAGCAGTTTGGATGGATTGTATAATAAAGACAAAATTCTCTGCTGTAAAAACAAAAATCCCAACTAAAACAAATTAAAAACTACATTTAACTGTATCAATGTTTAGAAAAAGTATTTCTATGGTAAAATATAATATACACAAAGTTGATAGCAAATGATTGAGAGAAATATTCACAATGCTTATGAGAGATCAACAATTATAGAATAAAATGAGCTATTAGTTATGAATTGATATGAAAATGACAAAATGAAACAACAGAAAAATAAACAGAGTGCATGAATAGGTAGTTCACCAAAGAATAAATTCAGAGAGCCAATAAACATACTGACAGCAGCTCAGTCTCACTGGTAATCGGGAAATGCTTACTTTAAAAAATGACATACACCTTACACTTAGAAATAAAAATTACAAGAAGGAATAACACTTCTTGTAGGGGTCATAGAATAAAGGATAGGCTCACACTTTGTTCATAGAAATGATATTTTTTAAAGCTTTCTTAGAAAGAAATCTGGCAACAGCTATTAAAATTTTAAATGTACACACTCTTCAACTCAGCATAGCCTCAGCTGGGAATCTGTTCTATGGAAAAAGAAAACACTAGCTCATATGAAAACTGAAAACAAAGTGGATGTCCATCAAAAGGAGAATGTTTGAATAAATTAGTGTTAATCCATAACATGTAATAATTTAGGGAAAATGTAAAATTTTCTCTGGGGCAGTTGACCTCTGGGGCAGGAGACATTTTCAAGATCTGGTATTAAATGATATAAACTGAAGACTGATAAGCACATAGACTCCAATCATTGTCAGTAAAACAAACAGTAACAACCTCTTCTGCATGATTTGAGAATAAAAAGGAAGAAAAAAATAGAAAAAAGGAAAAATTTTTAAAATAAAAATAAGAAACTGTTTATTGTTATGTATTCATAATTATGAGTTATGAAAGGGAACCCACCAGATTGTCAATACTGGTTATACAGGTAAAGGGGGAAGAGAAGATAAGCAAAAGTGTACAAGAAAATGGAAAGAAGTCAATAATGAAAATAATGTTTGCTATCATCTCAATTATGCAAATACTTACTAACATTTTGTTCGTGGTAATTTCAAAGTGGTGAAATTTCAGGGGATTTGTTTTTAGTTTTATTTTTTGAGACAGAGTTTCTCTCTGTCACCCAGACTGGAGCAGTGGCATGATCTTGGCTCACTGCAACCTCTGCCTCTTGGGCTCAAGAGATTCTCATGCCTCAGTCTCCCAAATAGCTGGGATTACAGGTGCCCATCAAACACCCAGCTAATTCTTGTATTTTTGGTAAAGAAGGGATTTCACCATGTTGCCCAGCTGGCCTCAAACTCCTGGCCTCCAGTGATCTACCTGCCTCAGCCTCCCAAAGTGCTGAGATTGCTGGCATGAGACACCATGCCTGGCCAATTTTCAGGAGATTTAGATCCTATAGTCATAGCTGAGAACCTAACGTTGAGAATAAGATGGATCAAGTAACTATAAATAGTTCTGAGCTACCTAAAAGATTTGAATATTGTGGGAATTGTGTTTTTCCCTACAAATAAGATTACTGAGGCATTCTCTCTACTTTCCATTTGGAGAACAGGTTTCCCCCAACTCTTCAATTACGTGTCTACGCTTCAGTCCTCCAGAGTATAAGGGACTTGGGAACTCAAAAAATGTTAAATGAGAGTCCTGCTAGGGCAGTCTCTGCAGGAAAGGCTGTGCTGTGTTGGAAAAGGCTCCTGGAGTTTGGTGGAGAAAGGATGCCTGCATGTTTCTGGTGGGTAGGAAGTAGATTCCACTCAAGGAATCCAGACTGGGGTCCTCTTGAGGAGTGCTTTGTGCAAGAGTTCCACCCAGATGATTAACTGACCCCAAAGGAGGGTGCTGCAGATGATAACTGCATTCCCCTAAAATTCATACATTGAAATCCTAACCGCTAGTGTGATGATATTAGGAAGTGAGGCTTTGGGAGGTGATTAGGTCATGAAGGTGGAGCCCTCATGAATATAATTAGTATCCTTATAAAAGAGACCTGAGAGAGCTCCCTCATCCTTTGTACTATGTGAGGATACCGGGAGAGGGCACCATCTTTGAATTGATGATCCAGCCCTCACCAGACACCTTGATTTTGCACTTCCCAGCCTAGAGAACTGTTGACAAATATGTTTGTTGTCAAAGTCACCAGTCTACAGTATGTTTGTTATAGAAGCCTCAATGGACTAAGACAGAGGGTGTCTGAATGGCACATGCTGTAAAGGGTCGTCTCACGGGGCATATTTGTAATTGATGACCAGAGGAGGCATTGCCCATATCATGAAGGAGTTTCAGCATCAAGTATCTTCCTGCAACCATCAAAAGTGTTGCTTGAGAGGAAGAAGTCAGATTGAACATCTGTCACAGCGAGAGAGTACTCTTGTCAAATTGCAACTATGCTAGTCATGTAAGACTTTTTTCTCTTACCTTCCTCTCTTCCCAACAGCTCCCCCTCACTACTGTTCCCCCGCACTCACCTGCAACTCTGTACAAAAACAATGTAAGAAAAATGTACAAAACCGACTCCTTCTCGCACAGCAGACTTCCAAGCCTGAGCCTGGAAGAGCGAAGCCTTAAATTGAATGAGATGCTGAAAGGTTGTTAGTAGACTGCACTACAAAGGTCTTCTCTGAATATGGAAATCATTTGTTAATTCATGCAAATGACCAAGAAAATTATAGGACCCGCTTGAAATCTCATTCAGAGATAGGGGAAAACAAATCAAAAAGGGAGATTTAAAGAAATGCTAACAGGCTGATGTGGTGGCTCACACCTGTAATCCCAGCACTTTGGGAAGCCAAGGTAGGTGGATCACTTGAGGTCAGGAGTTCGAGACCAGCCTGGCCAACATGATGAAACCCCATTTCTACTAAAAATACAAAAATTAGCCAGGTGTGTGGTGGGTTCCTGTAATCCCAGCTACTCAGGAGGCTGAAGCAGGAGAATTGCTTGAACCTAGGGGCTGAGGTTGCAGTGAGCTGAGATCATGCCACTGCACTCCAACCTGGATGAAAGAGCAAGACTCTGTCTTAAAAAAAAAAAAAAAATTGCTAACAACGTTTTCTGTTTGTACTTCACTGAGTCTAGCTCTTTGAATGAATTAACTGAGTTCTTTCAATGAGTTAAGTACAGGTCTGCTTTTATGCGTGGTTAAAGAGAATTTAAATGATTATGCATTTTTTATAATCAGATAAATCTAAAACTGTTTCATTTGTGAAAAGAGAATTACATTCAGCACTTCAAAATACAAAAACAATTGTAACATTGGAGGAACTCTGACTGAGGGCCCCATCCACAGGGCCTCTTCCTCAGCACTGATCCTCACCCCATTCCCACTTGGCATCAACTTCAACCCCTCTCCCCATTTTTCAACAGTTAGGCTGCTTCACAGAACCTGAGGGATTTGTGGTCCACAGTGTGAGCATCACTGATTTACCGCATGCATAGCAGGTGGTTTCTAAGAAGTAATAATAACAATAAAAGGGTTTTAGAGTACCTACCATGTGTCACTTCACACGTTATATCTTTAATCTTCATAATAACCCTTTGATAAATTCCAATACTACTCTTAGAAGCTGAAACTTAAAACGGATTAGTAATTAACTCAAGGTTACATGGTAAAAGAATTGAGGAGTGAGTCCAGGTTTGTCTGATTTTTGATGTTTCTGAGTTTTACATGATGATACTATATCATACAGTGTGGAGAGGTAAAATTGAGTTACTGAAGTCTACTGAAAATAGATTTCCAGAAATCCACTGCCCTTTGTCAATGAGGGAGAACAGGAAGAGTCCTGAAAGAAGACAGAGTCACATAAGCATCTTCCTCTGCACTGTTAAATAGCTCTTTCATCTAAGAGCTCACGCAATACTAAGCTTTTTTTAAATTTTTGTTTTTGAGACGGAGTCTCACTCTGTCACCCAGGCTGGAGTGCAGTGTCCCGATCTCAGCTCATTGCCACCTCTGCCTCCCGGGTTCAAGTTATTTTCCTGCCTCAGCCTCCCAAGTAGCTGGGATTACAGGAGTGCACCACCACACCCAGGTAATTTTTTGTATTTTTAGTAGAGACAGAGTTTCACCATGTTAGCCAGGATGGTCTTGATCTCCTGACCTTGTGATCTGCCTGCCTCCGCCTCCCAAAGTGCTGGGATTACAGGCGTGAGCCACCGCGCCTGGCCTAAAACTCACCTTTTTAGTGATCTAAGAGGAACTGAATGATCTGATGAGGTCTGGGAGATATAAAGAATTTGGCCCATTGCCTTGTTATAATATCTAGGAATTATTCCTTATGTAAGTATATAATTGGTATTCTTCTACCCAATGCTATTAAGATAATGAATAAGGCTGGGCGCGGTGGCTCACACCTGTAATCCCAGCACTTTGGAAGGTTGAGGCAGGTGGATCACGAGGTCAGGAAATTGAGACCATCCTGGCTAAGGCAGTGAAACCCCGTCTCTACTAAAAATACAAAAAAATTAACCGGGCGTGGTGGAGGGTGCCTGTCAAGTCCCAGCTACTCCGGAGGGTGAGGCAGGAGAATGGCCTGAATCTGGGAGGCGGAGCTTGCGGTGAGCAGAGATCACGCCACTGCACTCCAGCCTGGGCGACATAGAACTCTCAAAATGTAAGGCAGTTATGAATCATCCCTTCAGTCAGTCAGTCATCAAATATTTGCTGAGTCCCCACTGTGTTCCAGGTACTAGTGCAGACACAGACAATATAACGAAAAGCAAAATCAACAAAAGTTACGCCCTCCCAGATCTTACAATGTATAGGTAGAATATCCCTTATCCAAAATGCTTTGGACCGGATGTATTTCACATTTCTGTTTTTTTTTTCCTGATTTTGGAATATTTGCATACACCTAAGGGGAGATATCTTGAGGATGGGACCCAAGTCTAAACACAACACTCATTTATGGTTCATGTATTCCTTATACACATAGCCTGAATGTAATTTTATACAATTTAAGAAATAATTTGCACGAAATACAAAGTTTTCATAGATTGAACCACCCGAAAGCAAAAGCATGGCTATCTCAAGCACCATTTAAATACTTCCTACTTCTTCTTTCTTTTTCTTTTTTTTTTTTTTTTCTTGAGACCGAGTCTCATGAGGTTGCCCAGGTTTTACTGAAATTCCTAGGCTCAGGCGATTGTCTTGACTCAGCCTCTTGAGTACTACAGGTGTCCGTGACCATGTCCAGTTTACCATCTTCTCTCTTTCCACTGTTAGTCATGGGAATATTTGCAGGACTTTTTTTTTTTTTTTTTTTTTTGGTGACATTTTCCAGCAATATCTTTATACCATAGAACAGAGAATAAGGAAAAAAAAAAAAAAAAGCATAGTGGGTAATGCATGTAGGCCTTCGCCACATGTAGAGCAACATGGGTAACCTGCTGTTGGCGTGTCTGGCCTGCACACATGCCATTTTATTACATTTTATTGTGGGCATGCTTGTGTGGGGGAATATGGGCTTGTGTTAAAAGATATATCAAGATGAACAGGGCTGGGAGGGTCTTTTTTTGCCTTGGATATGTTAAATCAACTGTGTGTATTGCATCCATGTTTTGACTGCCAGCTCTCACATGAGGTCACGTGTGAATTTTCCACTTGTGACGTCAGGTCAGCACTCAAAAAGTTTTGGATTTTGGAGCATTTTGGATTTCAAGATTTTTGAATTAGGAGTGCCCAAGCTTTGAGCATGTATTATAGAAATGACATTGATAAACAAATAATGTATTTATAATATCATGTCAGAGAATACATACTTTGAAGAAATATAAAGCAGGCTGTGTGTACAGCACAATGGGAGCTGTTACTTTAAAAACTTCTAAGATGACATTCAAAACCTGAATACATCTTGTAGCTCTATGTGGAAAAGTGTGTTTCAAGCAGAGGGATGAGCAGATACAAAACCCTTGGGAAGAGATATGCTTGTTATTCTACAGGAACAACAAGGAGGCCAGAGATGAACTACTTTAATGGTGTCAGAATAAAGTTAAAGATGCAGACTAGGTAGATTTTGTATTATGATGCTACAATATTTTGTTTCATCTTAACACTCTCTCATATATCATTTAAACACACCAAGGGTAGGAGAATAACTTCTCATGGTACCCCTAAACAAGATGAAAGGATATTAAAAAGATATGGGCTGAACCCCATTATCACCACTTGGTCTGAAGGGCCAGGGCAATGAGTAGCTTACTGGAACCCAAAAAGAGCTGGAGCTGGAGCTGGAGCCATAGCTATGATGACCAGTCAGAAGCCGCAGCTTGTCATTGGGCATCACAGACACTGCCAACCCTCAACCCCAGTGACGGAGCTGGGAAAATAACCCAGATCTCGCTCTTCGCTCTCCCTTCAGTCTTCTCTTCTCTCCATTGGCCAAACCCAACTAGAAGTCAGAGTGGCCCGAGGGACCTGGATGAAACAATCTATAGGGATCAACTTCCTGGTGCCCAAAGCAGGGTAGAAAATGGTAGAAAGAAAATCTGGTAGGTCAAAGAATATCTGGGTCAGAGAATACCTAGTACATTCACATTTTATAAATGAATGTATTAACTAGTATTTTTGTATGCCTACCTAACCCTGTGTTAAGTGCAATGGGGTATTTCAAATGTGAAAAGCAATATTGGCCCTCCATGAACTTAGTTTTTGGAAAGAGTAACTCTACCAATGTAGAGTTAATAGGTTAAGGTTCAAGGCCTGGAGTTATGGTATAAATTTGAGTAACTAAATAAACGTTTCAGAATTGACTTTCTCATCTATGAAAGAACAGAAATAGTACTTTCCTCATTGGACTATGTTGAACATGAAATGAGCAGATTCACATAAACCATTTAGGACAGTTCTTGGCATACTGTAAGCGCTTAATAAGTTGGCTATTAGAATTATTGGCCAAGCCTGATATAAAAGCCAAAGCCCTACAACAGTTCACTCCCTGGTGGAGGGAGATAATTCTGGAGGGGACTAAATTAGACTTTTCTAAGGTCTATGCTAGGTATTAGGATTTCATGACAGTTCCTCAAGGTCTCAGTACAGGTATAGGCATTGTCAGAAACACTGCCCATTTCCCACATGAATTTAACCAACCAACCAGACTTCCTCCCTCCTTCGAGTCTATAAACTCTATAAAGCAACCCTACTCAGGATGGACATAAATGAAATATTGCATCAACTATTTAAATGTTCTAAAAAGCATATATTAAGGAAGATGGTATTGATGATCTAAAATACTTACTGGCACTTGAACCCAATGTAGTGAAGGTATTTTATAAATCAGCCAACCACCCTCGTGTACTGAATCTAAATTTTGAGTTTGTGAGCCATATATCACAGATATCTTTGCAGCCTATGCTTTCCTCCTTGAAAAGCAATTTATTATTTTTATCAATATTAATGTAATTGCCATTATTATTTTTTTTTTAGATGAAGTATATGTGTCTAGCCGTATCTGGCTTGGACAAGTTTCTCTCAGATCAATGAGAAGCATACTGCTGGCTTTTTCTTTCTCTGCAAAATGTTTGAATGTTTATTGCTAAGGTTTTTTTTTTTTTTTTTTTAAACTAAGTGTCACTAAGTGGTTATAATTTTAATTTATTTTGTACTTTGACTAATGGACATATCTAATCAATAAAATAATAGGAATTGTTCCTTTGCAAGACAGAAATCAACTATTAACTAAAATGGCAAAGTAAGTTACCCCTTGTCCCCTTACAGCACCCGAGACTTTTGGAGGACTTAGTTTTCTCCTGTGGTTGTGCCATGTACAGCTGTGGTAAGAAAGAATAGGTAGCACCTCTTTCCTATGCCATAATTTCTTTATTAAGTAACAGTGATCTTTTATTAAAATATTAAGGGCTGAAAGGAAGCTCAGAAAATGCTGAGAGAAAATCTTGCCTTTTGTAAATAAGAATATGTGGAAATTCAACTTGGTAACCTTAGTTTGACTAGCTTTTAAAATTTTCTCTGTTGCTAAGGGAGCTTAATGATAGATATAAAAATGGCCTTAAAGCAAGTTCTTAGAACGAGCTTTTGCACAACTGTCATCACAGCATTTATAAGCAGCAACCCCATCAATATGGAAGAGAGAAAAGCTAGAAGTGAAAATTGCATCATCCCTCCTATATCAGACAAGTTAATTAGTTGGTCCATAATCACAGACTCTGCTCCAAATGAAAAGCGCAGCTTTGTTCCTTTTGAACAGAAAGGCACAGAAGGTACAATACCCACGTAATTCATTAACAGTAATACTGTTCTGAAGGAAGAACTGCTGAATTTAGATTATTCTGAGCTCCAACTTGTAATAGCCAAAGTTGTGGTAAGACTTTTGCGGTTTCCCAAAACAAATTTAAAATGTGAGAAAATCCTTTTGTGCCTATCAGAAGCAACCTTAAGAGTCTGGCAGATTTTATAAGGGGCTTTCTTATTTTATTTATTTATTTTTTATTTTTAAGATATTAGGACACTATTTTGGGTACTATATAAGCTATGGAGCCCTGTTATTGAAGAACCAGTTAAGCATGTCAGATCCAAAGTAGCTCCGAAAACAACTTGCAAAATGGGGAATTTGGGATCTAAGTTCCAGATTGTGATGTTTTAGTCATCTACTTAGAATAATTTAAATAATGTATCTATATATTATTGTCTACGGTTCCAGAAGTTTCAATGATTAGAGAAAAAGGGCTTGAAGGTTATGAAGACTGTTACAGCTGGAAAGGAAACTCTGACTGCTTAGAGAGTCAGAAAGCTGGAAGGTTAAAATGAGAGATTGAACTAGAATACACTGCTAGTTCGTTCCTAAGTCTCTGCCCCCTCAAATCTAGAAGCAGAGAGAAGCCTGGGTCTGTAAGTGGCTTAGGGGGCTGCCTGGTCGAACCACAGCTCTCAGAAGACAGTAGGGAGAGAGGCTTTCAGTTCTCTTCCCTCTTACTAGTTGGTCCATCACTTTGGGACTGTTCTTACCTCACAATTGTCACAGAATTCTGTAGCAATAACCTGGACCTCGAAATCCCAAGAGCGTAATATTTGGGTCTGCAAAATCTCTGCTAGTGTGAGACACTAATAAAACAGATGCCAGCTGTCAGGGATCTTACTTCACTGTAAAAATTCTCTTCAAATGCTAGAACTAATAGATTTTGTTTTAAAAAGATGGCACCATCTTGAAAAAAATGATTCAGGAGATTTGATGGTGGAGTGGCAGCAGACGTAATAGGAACAGGTTTTGGTACTTCAAGGCTCCCCACTTAGTCTCATCCTTTTTGTGATTAAACTCACCAGCAGAAATACAATGTAGGCTCTTCCCTAATTTATATTATCAGGCAGTGTCATGAGCTCATGAGGGATAAAACATCTAGATACTAGGGTCAATACTCTTTAAAAGGAAGGTGGCAAGCTAAAAATAATATCATATGAAAGAGAATTATTGGAAAAGATGGACTAAGAATTTAAAATAAGTTTAACCGAAATATTCTAAGGAACAAGAAAGTTAGTAATGGCTGAGTGCAGTGGCTCACGCCTATAATCGCAACACTTGGGAAGCCAAGGTGGATGGATCACCTGAGGTCCGGAGTTTGAGACCAGCCTGGCCAACATGGTGAAACCCTGTCTCACTAAAAATACAAAAATTAGCCAGGCGTGGTGGTGCATGCCTGTAATCCCAGCTACTTGGGAAGCTGAGGCAGGAGAATCACTTGAACCCAGGAGGCTGAGGTTGCAGTGAGCTGAGATCACACCACTGCACTGCAGCCTGGGCAGTAAAGTGAAACTCCATCATTAAAAAAAAAAAAAAAAAAAAAAAAGGTTAAAATGTGGAAGAAGTCATAAGAATGAATCAAGTGGAAATAGTAAGTATGAAAACTATAATAGTTAAAAAACATAAAGATCTGAAGACCCAAATGATTCAGCTGAAGAAAGAATTAGTTTGTCAGAAGATTATATTGAACACTTTCAGAAGATAACAGAAAAACATAAAACTAGAGAAAATATTACAATAAACTAAGAGACTTGGAAAATAGAAATAAAAAATGCCAACATCAAGTTACTTGGATTCTCAGAAAAAAGATTGTGGTGGTGTTGGTGAGCAGAGGGGCAAAGAAAAGACATATTAAATAAATGAAGATTATTAATATCCCAGAAATAAAGAAAAATACCAGATCTCTTTTTTGAAATGACATATAAGATAAACTTTTGGTACTACAGTTTTTTCATCACTAAAATTGGGATAATAAAATGCCTATCTTAAAGTATTATTGAGAGGATTAAGTAAGTTAATATAAGAAAACCCTTAGAATAGTGCCTTTCACATAATCACTCTTTAATTATTAGCTATTATTATTATTACTTAGACATATTACAATTAAATTCTAGAACAATGAAGAGAAATGGAAATGCTTCTAGAGAATGAGCATATCACCTGCCAAGGAAAAATATTTATATTGATCCCAGGCTTCTTAACATCGTAATTACATTTGAAAACTAAGGACATTAGATGCAATCAGCCTTCAGAATATTGACCATACAAAGAATCACTTTGAGAAACTCTTGAGGAATGTTGTGAAATAAGAAGATACATAAATATATAAGGAATATATGATGTTGGTCCCCACATTTTGAGGATATTATAATTATTTTTAAAAGCATGGATGAAGCGAAATATGTACATTCTAAATAGCATCAACACTGTTTTGAAGCTGGGAGACAACAAAAGGTCAAAATGGTGTGAACTTGCAAAGTACAAATATTGCTATATTTAAGAAACCAATGAAAAACAAGAGGAAACTAGTAAGTCTAGATATTAAGTTAGAAGCAAGAATAAAAGTAGACAGTAAGAATTTTCATGTACTGCTTGCATTCTAGTGCTTAGTCAGACTACATAGGCACATATACTATGGCCCTGCAACTTCATTCTGGGGTCTGCATCTCAAAGAAATTACTACCAAGGTTCATACAGGGACAAGTATGAGAATGTTTGTTGAAACTGTAGTTGGGATGTCCTGGAGGTGTACAACACTGGGTGAATGGATGAGTTAAGTTAGCAAAGTGGCAGCAACAGTTACTCCAGTGGCAGCCCACAAACTGCACATGACAGGGACAGTGATATCACTGAACTGTCATTGCGACTCATGTAATATGGGGAAGGGGCTGGTTGCGGGTGTTGAAGAAAGTTGAGTTTCTAGAAGTATTGGCAGAGACGGAGAGAGGAAGTCATTATGGGCATGAATGGGACGTTGACAAGACTGGGAGGAGGATCTTTGCTTAAGTTGGAGCCCTGTGGTTGGAGTGGGGAGATGCAATTTTGTGGACTCTGAATATCACGTTGTTCTCAGTCTTGCACTGGCAACTGTGGATCTACAAAAGAACAATAGAAGGGAAAGTGAGAAAGAAAAGTCTGGTTTTATCACTACATGAATTAAGGCAATAGGTTTAATGTAAACTATTGGAAAGGCTCTTAAAAATGAAGCAATGTTGAAATTCAAAGGGATCCAGGGTGAATCACAGCTCTGGTTCAAACTCCTCTATCACTTTTTGTACATTTTCAAACTATGTTACAAACAGTAAAATAACAACTCCAAAATCTTGCAAATTGTAGAATCAATCATTTTTTAAATTCGTGTAAAGGTTTAGCTACCATCTAGTATTAGACCCATAGGATGGTAGTTAAGTGCTTAGCTCTAGGACTGACTATGTGTGTTCAAAGCCCAGCTTTATCGTGCATAATTTTAATGAAATAATATATGTAAAATGTCCGTACACAGTAACTGTCAAACAAATGTTTTCCTTATTCTACTTAATTAATCTGGTTGAAGAAGTAAATCTTCATTAATGTGATTTATAAATCACATTTATGGACTGGATCCGAATTGGGCAAAGCTAAAGTGTTGAATTCATCTGATTCTCGCTGCTCAGCTGGACTCAATTTAAGACCCAGATGCATTAGCCTCTTGAGGAGAGTTAGGTTGGCTAAACAGAATTCTGGATTCTGTGTTTAATCAATTTACATAGAACAGAGTTGATCTAGTATTCCATAGTGGGCTTTGAGGTTCTTGGTTAATAAAAAGTGATGCAAGTTACAAAGTTATTTTTGACGCGACATAAATTTGCACCACTATTCTTGTGTATTAACTTATAATGGTGTAGTATATAATTATAAAAATGATTATTGTCATTTGTATCATTAAATATGTATTTTTAGGCAAAATAAAATGTTTGTTTTACTGTATAATTTTTAATAATTTCAAATTTCATGTTTAACTATATGCTTTTTGGCGTTTGGACTCTGAATATCATAGTTTATGATATGTGCAGTGAAGTTTATTATATGTTTACTTTTTTCTCTAGCTTGCAAGAATATAATTAATATAGGCAATTTAGCGTGTTAAACAGCTTACAGATTTAGAATGAAGAAAATACTAGAAATAACAAATATATTTGTCAAAACATAGGTAAACATAAATTAATACAATTTATAATGATTTAGGTCCACATGCTCATTTTTAGATAATTTCAACAGTAAATGAGAGACCAAACTGCTTTAAGAATGGATGTGTCTTACATACAAAGATATAGGGGGTAGGGAGTGTACTTACTTCTTTTTTCACTTACATTTGTTTTTCCGTGTGTGAAAGATAAATTTAGGAAGAGAAAGAGAAAGAAGACTTGAGTTACTTTTGATCTGAACACTTATCAATTATTTAAATATTAAAAAAAATTTAAACATGGCTCATTCTCAAAGATAGGAAGGAAGACTAGGAACACCAACCAGAGCTTCAGCTCTGTCATAATTATGAGATTAAATTAGAATTCAATTTCCTCCGGGAAGATTTCCCCGATCCTCAGCTGGAAGTAATTTCTTCCTCCTCTGACTTTCCAGTGCCTCTCCTAAAGCACTTAAGGCCTTGTATTGTCGTGATTTACAAATGTTCTCTAGGGTCTTACGGTATTGCAAAATTATAAAGTAATTGAGTAGAGGATTTATATCTGATCCTGCTTCAGTCTGGAAGCAGTAGTTTAAAATAGAAGAGCGTGGAGTTTAGAATCAGTGAGAACCCGGTTTCAAGCCAAGCTCTGCCACTTCCTAACCATTTGAACTGCAGCAAGTCATTAATTTTCTTTGTGCTTTGACTTCCTTATATATAAAGGAATAATAATCATACTTAGCTCGTATCATCTGGGAAAGATTTTAGGAAATAATTCATTAACTGTTCCCATCCCCTCGCATATATTCAATAAACCTCAGCTCTTTTCTTTCATATCTCTGATAAACATTCCTTTCCGCCACGTAAAAGGTGTTCCCAAGAACACACAATGAGTCACTCATTTTGCAACTGCAACTATCACTTCTGAAAAGGCAATATAACTATAATGTTTGGTATGGCTTGTGGTTATAATCATAAAGCAGTTTATCCCCATCCCCCCAATACTGTTTTTTAAAATTTATTCAGTGGGATCAGTATTTCCCCTTCTCCTAGGTGAAATTTAAGGAAAACTCCGTATTTCTTGTCATTTCAACACAATCAAAGTTCTCTGGTCAGCAGTTTATAGGTCTCATTTCATGTAAGAATTAAAAGTTCAAACATTATATAAGTCTCAGCTACTTCCCTTTTCTCAGCTCAGTATAGTTGCAGTTTTGTCATTTCCTAATGGAGTGGTGGAGAAGCAGATTGGCCTTTTCTCTCTTCCACTGACTTATGCTTCTAACCCTAGAGACAGAAAAATTATCAGGTGACTAATACTATCATGAATTGGTGCCTGACTCACACATTATTATTGTTGTTTTGTTTTACTTATTTTAGGATGCAATTTTATCTCTTAGAATAGTTTTAATGGACTCTTCAGGAATCATTCCCACCCAGTCCCATTGTTGGAAATGTTATATCTTCAGTCTCTTTGATGTGAATGAAGTACTCTCTCTGGCTGAATATGAGGTTCTCATTGGCTTCAAATTGTTAATGAGTATTTCATTTATATTTCAAATAATATTTATTGAGCACCCATTATGTGTCAGAAACTCTTCTAAGCGGATTTCCAATTTGGAAATATATATTTTAAAGGAGGAAACAAAACAATAAACGATAGACATAATAAGTAACATAGTATGTTAGAAAGTGACATATACTATGGAAAGAAGAATTAGTAAAGTAGATTAAAGAGGACTGGGAGTGCTTTTGTGGGACTAAGTCAAAATTTTAAGTGGGGTGATCACTGTAGTTCTTATTGAGAAGGTAGGTTGCAGGTTCTCCATTCCTACATGCTCACCCTTTGCAATGTTGGTTTGCTTCTCAAAGGGTGGAAACTCACTTTCCATCCCCTGAATATGGACTTGGACATGTGATCAGCTTATGGTAACACACATTAAAAATTAAAACAACCATCCTGGCTAACATGGTGAAACCCCATCTCTACTAAAAATACAAAAAATTAGCCTCTTGTAGTCCCAGTCACTTGGGAGGCTGAGGCAGGAGAATGGCGTGAACCCGGAAGGTGGAGCTTGCAGTGAGCCGAGATCACACCACTGCACTCCAGCCTGGGCGAAAGAGTGAGACTCTGTCTCAAAAAAAAAAAAAAAAAAAAAAAAAAATTAAATTAAAACAAAGCAAAGGCATACAAATTGCTTTTGCATTGGGGTTTCATCCTCTCTTGCTGCTAGGGAATTTTCTGCCACCAAGTAAAGAAATCTCATTTTGCATTCTGGAAGATGACAGCCCAACTGGAGGTAAAACTTTCGGCTTTCCAAACCCATTCAGCTGAGGTTCTAGCTGAGGCTAAAGACTTCCAACTAAGAGTCATTGTAGACCACCCAGCTTTAGTTGAGCAGTCATGGATAAGAAGAGAAGTAGCCAACCCACATAATCATGATCAAAAACAAACTGTCATTGCTTTAAACCACCAAAATTTGTGGTTATCCATAGCTAACTGATACACTGACATTTTTAAAAGGCTTGGAGGAAGTCACTGTGTGTGCCTTGTGGATGGCTGATACAGTAAATAGCCTGTGAAAATCCCCTAAAGCAGAAGGGAGACTATAGGGTTGAGGAAGGGAGAGGAGTAGGATGACTAGGAGAAAAGGGAGGGTTGTGGAAGGCAAAACCCAGATTCTGTATACTATTGTAAATAATTTAGCTTTTACTTTGGGTGAAATGGGAATTTCACACTTGAATTGCAATTACTTCTCCAGGCAGACCCATGTAAATTTCCTTCTCTTGTATGGCTCATTCTTTGCCTGGATAAACCCTGAAAGTGCAGACTAATTTCAGTTGCAGCAGCTAGCTCTGTACTCCTTACTCAGCTAGTTAGCTATCCAAGTGCATCTCACTCCTCAGACCTGGAAAGTATGAGCTCATCACCAGTCTTCAACATCTTCCAAAGTGCAGGTGAAGTATAATAAGCTTGACCATCCATACCCCGCAAAGCTCTCTCTAGAGTTTAGGTAAAGGGATGAAATGCACTCTATTGTCTTTACCCTTAGAAAAGAATGAGATTCTGTAGGGAGATCACCTGAAACTATTGCTACAGAATAAAAGATGAAATGCTCCTGATTATTGTAAATACAAAATTGCATGCAGGATTGTGTAAAGACAATGCCAGGTTGGACTGCCAGAATGAGCCAACAGCGCGTGATGTGCTTCCCCGTGCAGAGAGCCTATGAATGGACGTGCAGTCAGGGAGGTTTCAAATCACCAAGATTCCTATTCCAGAGAAGCAGATGTTCATAGCTCTGGGAATGGAATGTGACCCTCGTGGAGAGCCTATAAATGGATGCATGGGGTGGGGCGCCTGTCCATATGGATAAGATAGGGCTGTAAATGCCCTCATCTTGCCACGGCTCTTCTAGGTCTCTTTAGGGTTAAGACATACTCCCTTCTGAGAATTTCTGGTCTAACTGGTTGTCTAGCTTCACGTCCTGTTTCTATGGATTGTTTGTAACCAGCTTTTGCTGCAACTGTTACTGCTGATTAATATCTTGCTAATCATAGGTTATGGAAAGACTGTGTTTCTGTTTTAAGGCTCTGTTAGAAATTACTGATGCACACACTATATTGTAAATTCTTACCTCTATATACTGTAGTTCTGCAAACAGATGTTATGTTAAAGAATTACTTCATCTCCATGTGACCATCTCACCTCATAATCAAATGACCCTAAATCCCTCAGTAACCTACCCCCGCCCTCACTAAACTTAGTAATAAATGCTGGCATATCCAGTGCATAATAAATACTCAACAACTCTTTTGAAAAGTTCTCCTGAAATTTCTAGTTATTTTATTTGTCTCCCCAATCTCCATTTATGCTAAGGCAATGGTCATCTAAGATCACAAAACTGTTTCTACAATTTGCTTTTGTAAGTTCTAAATGTTTGTATTGCACCTTAGTTTATTGTGGGACATCTGTTATTTTATCAGTTGTCTTATCAGTTGCACCTGCAATTACAGCTAACTTATGTGCCTTTCAACATACTGCTAGAACAATGATCTGAGATAGAGGTTGAATTTTCTGTGACTAAGGTAGAAGAAGGCCTATTTTTAAAACTTGTCTTCAAAATTATTTAATTAACATACTATTTCTTATAATTTGGCTCTGTTTCTCTTACAGAATTCATTATAATCTTTTTTTATTGATACATCGTATTTTATACATTGATGGGGTACATGTGAGTGTTACATGCAGAATGTGTAATGATTAAGTCAGGGCATTTAAGTATATCTATCACCTCCAGCATTTATCATTTATACGTGTTGGGAACATTTTGAGTCCTCTCTTCTAGCTACTTTGTAATACACAACACATTGTTGCTAACTATACTCACTCTACTTTGCTATTGTACATTAGGACTTATAACCTATCAAACTGTATGTTTGTACCCATTAACCAACTTCATTTCATTCCTTGCTACCACTCACACACCCTTCTAGGCCTCTGTATCCACTCTTTACCTCCATAAGATCAAATTTTTAAGCTTCTATGTATAAATGAGAACATACAAAATTTATCTTTTTATTCTTGGTCTTAACATAATGACCTCCAGTTCCATCTATGTTGCTGCAGATGACAAGATTTCATTCTTTTCTTTGGCTGAATAGTATTCCATTGTGTATATATACCACATTTTTAAAAAAGTACATTCATCCTTTCGTGGACACTTAGATTGATTTTACATCTTCGCCATTGTGGATAGTGCTGCAATAAATATGCAAGTGCAGGTGTTTCTCTGATGCACTGATTTCTTTTCCTTTGGATAAATAGTAGTGAAATTGATGGATTATATGACAGTTGTATTTTTAGTTTTTTGAGAAATATCCATAATGTTTTTTATAGTAGCTGTACCAATTTACATTCCCACCAATAGCGTTTGACTTCCCTTTTCTTTCATCCTCACCAACATCTGTTACATTTTGTATTTTTAATAATAGCTATTTCAATTGGGGTAAAATAATATCACAGTTTTGATTTGAATTTCTCTGATGATTAGTAATGTTGGGCATTTATATACTTTTTGGCCATTTGTGTGTCTTCTTTCGAGAAACATCTATTCATGTCTTTTGTCCATTTTTAATGGGATTGTATGTTTCTTTCTTTGGTTTTTAACTGTTGTTTAAGTTCCTTGCATATTCATATTAGTCCCATGTCAGATTAATCATTTTGAATATTTTCTCCCATTTAAGAGGTTGTATCTTCACTCAGTTGTTTCCTTTGCTGTGTAGAAGCATTTTCGTTTAATATAGTCTCATTGGTCTATTTTTGGTTTTGCTGTCTATGCTTTTGAGGTTAATTCTTATTTATTGAATAGTTAGTGGTAATTTCACTTAGCCATTCATTTATTAAATTTTTACTAAATTCTTACCATGTACCAAACCTGAATTAAGTACTGGGGATATAGAAAGAACAAAAACATAATTCCTAATCTCAAGGAGCTCATGGTTGATTGCTCA
The DNA here is from genome assembly GCF_049350105.2 of Macaca mulatta. Lineage (NCBI taxonomy): Eukaryota > Metazoa > Chordata > Mammalia > Primates > Cercopithecidae > Macaca > Macaca mulatta. The sequence continues at coordinate 180,872,233 of NC_133407.1, read as the reverse complement.
ACAATTGAAAAATTAATTTTAAAGAGGTATGCAAAAAATGTTTGGTAAATGTACTCCTTCAAGTGCTTTTAGATGGAAATAACAGAAAAACACATTTAAAACTAGAGTAAGCAATAAAAAATACATATTGCCATTTATAGTAGGAGGTTCAGAAATTGAGCAGCTTCAGGGTTGACTTAATCCATGGCCTTAACTCTATTTCTCTGGTCTCTTTTCTCTGTGATTTAGCGCTATCGTTAAGTTGGTAATGAAATGGTTACATTAGCTCTAGAATTTGCTTTTATGCCTAACAATGTCCAGAGGGAGAAAAAATATGTTGGTTCCAGAAGCACTCATAGGAGAAGTCCCAGAAAATTTATTCTAACATCTGCTTGACTTTAATTGAGTCACATGCCTTTGCAGAACTGCGATTGACTCTAGAAAAATCAAGTACATCTCTTGAGCTGGAGGTGGGTTAGTTTCCCTATGTATCTAGATTTTTGGATAGAGTTGGTTATTTTAATAATTTCCAGATTCTGTTAGAAGGAATTAATGTTTGGCTGGTAAGAATGCTCACTGCTGTAGGTCCAAACGGAGTCACAGGAGAGAAGAATTATACTGAACCTGAGTCTTGTGAAAGGGATCAGGAAATGAATTTATGTGGAAGTAACACTTCAGATGTAGCTTGGAATTCTGAGTAAGATTTAGCTGAGAAACCTTAGTAGAAAAGTGTGATGAACCTTATAAGGGAAGAGGACAGCTGGGGCAAAGAGCAGTAGTCTGTGGATCTTGGGGCTTTGGGGGAAATGCAAGTAAGTAAGATTGTCTGGAGCAGAACTGTGCCCAGATATTTACAATGTGACATGAAGGAGCTTATTGGCTGTATCACTCATGTAAAGAGGTTGAGAATTATCCAGAAACAGGAATACTGAATTTCAGCTACCATAGCATCTTCTATGAGATCTCCTCTCATAGGAAATAAACACCCTGGAAAGATCCAGGCAAAGGCAGTTATGTTTATTAGTTTATTAATGATAGCTGATATTGTATTGCCATGCAGAATTTGAAGAATTTCCTCTGAACTATTTCTTTAGTACAAAATAAAATTCAGAAGAACTTAAGAATTCTGAAGCCAAAGTGAAAGACCTTGAATCCCAATCCTGCCACTTGTTAGTTGCTTGACTTTGATCAGTGTATGTAACCTCTGTGTTCTTCAGTTTCTTTTTCTGTGAAATGGGTATAATATAGCCTTCACCTCAAAGTCTTTTAGCAGACTAAATGAGTTACCACATATTAAAACACTCAGAAGATTACCTGCTAAAGTTTGCAAGCACCATATGAGCATTATGTAAACATTGGCAAGTGGCATTATAGCTTCTTCAGCTTTTGGTGGAGCCAAACCTTAGAACACTAGAAGTAGGCAAAGCAGCCGTCCAGTGTCTTTTTCCTTTAATCTACAATTTTGAATGCAAGAAAAAACAGAATGAAGAAAGAAAAGAATAATTTTCTTATAAGACTTAGAGCAGACAGCCAGATACTCTCTTATTTCAAACTGGCAGTAGTTTAGTATTGTAAGGTACAGATTTGTGGGTATGCATAGATGTGGGTCTGGCTGGGTAGAAGTGAGTAGCAAGTTGCCTCCTCTGAAAGAAGGAAAGGGGTTTTCTCACTGCACCAGTTGTGAGTGTGGGTAGGATTCTATAAAAGAAGACATTGAAGAGTGACAGAGGGAGAATAGGCTTCCAAAGACAGGAAGACAATTTAATGTTATATCCTCTTTGGTGATGTTACTAAGAAAGATGGAGGTGAAGAGAAGCATCCAGTCTCCTTCCTATTCCCCACTGACATACCCCACACTAATTTCCATAGTCTAAGTATACTGTTTCAGACCTGCTAGGACCTTGCTGCTTGACCTGCACATATACACTTCTATTCACCTTTATTAGAGGTAAGATGCCAGGGTTCATGGGATTGTATGTCTCTTCTTATTTTGCGTGACCACATGGAAGGATTTTCTTTCTTGTAACCCTATTATTATTTTTAAGTTGAATAGGTAACTATTGTTCTGACAGCTAATTTCCCATCTGTTTCTGCCTTCTAGATTCAGAGAATCAGATGTGCACTTAATCTACTGTAATGGGTTGAGTTGTGTCCCCTAAAAAGACACATTCAAGTCATAACCCCTGGTATTTGCGCATGTGCCTTTATTTGGAAATGGGGTATTTACAGATATAATCAAGTTAAAATGAGGTTATAATGGATTAGGGTGGGCTCTAAATCCAATGATTAGTGTCCTTCTAAGGATAGGGAGACTTGGAAATACACAGAGGTAGGAAGGCCATGCCAGGATGGAGGCAGAGCCTGGAGTGATGTGACAGTAAGCCAAGGGATGCCAAGGATTGCCGGCAGCTACCAGCTGCTGGGAAAGGCTTCGGAGGGGTCTTTCCTGAAGACTCCAGAGGAAGTGAAGTGAGGCCCTACCAATATCTTGATTTCAGACATCTGGCCCCAGAATTGTGACAGAATACATTTCTGTTGTTTTAAGCCACCCAGTTTGTGACAGTTGGCTATGGCAGCCCTAGAAAACGAATACATCTGCATTGAAACATGCAGACTAGAATGTAGGCTAGAGCACATATTGAAATCTTTTGAGTATAAAAGCCAGATTTTTATATCATTCTTCTATGGCTGTTATAAAAGCTGATATCAATATTCTCATCAGGAATTAAAAAAAAATAGATCCAAGCAAGAAATTCAGAATTTCAAATAAAGAAATGAAGCATTTTGGTGATGGAGAACAGTTTTCCTGTTAGATCTTACAGCTAAAATACATCTTGCCTGCTGCCAATATAGATATTATCATCTCATCATTTTAAATTTCTTAAATTTTAAAACACTTCTATTAATGCTCCTTTCACTATATCAGATTTGTTTTGTTGGATGAAAATCATAGTAATAGCCAGATCTTCTTAGGATGCCTTTATCAACTTTGGTTTTGTTTTGTTTTGAGCAGACTTAATGAGGCAAATAAAGATTTATCAGTTCCCCCAGATACTTTTTTACTCTTTAGCATGGAATCTGAGTGTAATGGTTGCTGATGAAGAATGACAGAGCATTTTGGTTAGTGCACATAAAACTGTTGTTTGTACAGATGATAACAAATATATTTAAACTTAATTTCAAGTTTCCTTTTTTCTCTCCCTATGAACCTTTTATTTCAGAATGCTTCTCACAGCCAAAATGCTTTCCCAAATTGAACGGACACGCCATTGCTTCTGAGACCAAATTAGCCTCCAAGATGGGCTGCCTGGTGCTCACACTGTCAGCACCACCATGGTCTGCAGGCCAGTTGCCAGTTTTTAACAGTGTCCAGGGAGATACCAGCTTCCTAACTGATTTCCTCCCTCTTCCCAACCTAATTATTCGGAGACCTTCAAGCTTTCCAGAAATATCTGCAATTAGTCAGATGGTATCTAGGGCTTTGTTTAAAATTACAATAGAAAATTTATCAAGACCATTTGGTTTAATCTCTCTCATCATCTTCCCAGTGGATTTTTTTTTTCTCTTCTCTCTGGAGAGTTAGAAATGAGGCATCGCAATTATTACATAATTACAGAGAATAATAGCAATAATAATGCTTGAAATTATTATTACACTATTAAAAGGAATGATATGTGTAAATATAATTTCTTGTCAGATTTATAAAACTTTTCTTCCAGAAGCTCAAACAATGAACAATTCATTAGCTTTCAAAGCTCCCTTTGCTGATGGTGGTTAGAGCCCTGGTTTTGTAAACCAGGAGTCATGAGCTCAGACTTCACTAGAGTCTCAACCTACTTCTAGTATTTAAACATAATGGCTGGTATGAAATCATTGTTCTATACATATTGTTGCATGACCTAATAGAAAAATTGATAGGCAAAATTTTTGAAGTAAATGAAGATTATATTTTCATATAATTAATCTTCTTTTCTAACTACTTTTACATAGCTTATATCTATACAGCAAATTCTTGGTTGGCCGAAGTTAAATAAAACACTTTAGAATATGAGTGTGGTTTCTAGTTCTACTGTTTTGTAACTCTATGTATTTGAGCAAGTCACAAGTTCTGAGTCTCATATTCATCAATAAATTGGAGTACACAAGAACATACACATCATTAAACATTTTCTTTAGTGCAACATTAAATGTAAACTTGAAAGCTTCTTAGTCTTCTAGCCCCAATCTTGTTTCCATTCTCACCTCTTCAGAATCAGTCATTTAATGAATTTAATATGAATTCTTGCAGTTATATGTATGAATGTACGTGTCAACAAAACATTTTATGTACCTAAAATTTTTTAAAACTTATACGGTTGTTACACAGATGTTGTCAAAGTGCATGTTACACTGAAACTTGCTGATATGATTAGGCTGTGTCCCCACTCAAATCTACTTGGATTGCATCTCCCAGAATTCCCACGTGTTGTGGGAAGGACCCAGTGAGAGGTAATTGAATTATGGGGACAGGTCTTTCCTGTGCTTTTCTCATAATAGTGAATATGTCCTACCAGATCTGATGGGCTTATCTGGGGTTTCTGTTTTTGCTTCTTCCTCATTTTTCTCTTGCTGCTGTCATGTAAAAAGTGCCTTTTGCCTCCGGCCATGATTCTGAGGCCTCCCCTGATGTGTGGAAATGTAAGTCCAATTAAACCTCTTTTTCTTCCCGGTCTCGGATATGTCTTTATCAGCAGCATGAAAATGGACTACAGTAAATTGGTACCAGTAGAGGGGGCACTGGTGAAAGGATACCAGAACATGTGGAAGCGGCTCTGAAACTGGGTAACAGGCAGAGGTTGGAACAGTTTGGAGGGCTCAGAATAAGACAGGAAAATGTGGGAAAGTTTGGAACTTCCCAGAAACTTGTTGAATGGCTTTGCCCAAAATGCTGATAGCGATCTGGACAATAAGGATAAGGCTGAGGTGGTCTCAGATGGAGATGAGGAACTTGTTGGGAAGTGCAGCAAAGGTGACTCTTATTAGGTGTTAGCAAAGAGACTGGTGGCATTTTGCCCCCGCCTTAGAGATTTGTGGAACTTTGAACCTGAAAGAGACGATTTAGGGCATCTGGTGGAAGACATTTCTAAGCAGCAAAGCATTCAAGAGGTAACTTGGGTACTGTTAAAGACAATCAGTTTTATAAGGGAAGCAGAGCATGAAAGTTTGAAAAATTTGCAGCCTGACAATGTGATAGAAAAGAAAAACCCATTTTCTGAGGAGAAATTCAAGCTGGCTGCAGAAATTTGTATAACTATCAAGGAGCCTAATGTTAATCACCAAGACCAAGGGGAAAATGTCTTCAGGTCATGTCAGAGATCTTCACGGCTGCCCCTCCCTCACAGATGCAGTGTCCCAAGAGGGAAAGGTGATTTCCTGGGCTGGGCCCAGCATCCCTGTGCTGTGTGCAGCCTACGGACTTAGTGCTCTGTGTCCCAACCCCTCTAGCCATGGTTGAAATGAGTCAATGTACAGCTCGGGATGTGGCTTCAGAGGGTGGGAGCCCCAAGCCTTGGCAGCTTTCACACGCTGTTGAGACTGTGGATGCACAAAAGTCAAGAATTGAGGTTTGGGAACCTCCACCTAGATTTCAGAAGATGTACGGAAACTCCTGGATGCCTGGGCAAAGTTTTGCTAGAGGGGTGGGGCTCTCGTGGAAAACCTCTGCTAGGGCAGTGCAGAAGTGAAATGTGGAGTCAGAGCTCCCACACAGAGTCCCCACTGGGACACTACCTAGTGGAGCTGTGAGAAGAGGGCTATCATCCTCCAGATACCAGAATGGTAGATCCACCTACAGTTTGTTCCATGCACTAGGAAAAGCCACAGACACTCAACGCCAGCCTATGAAAGCAGCCAGGAGGGGTGCTATACCCTGTAAAGTCACAGGGGTGGAGCTGCCCATGGGAACCCACCTCTTGCATCAGCGTAAACTGGATGTGAGACCTGGAGTCAAAGGAGATCATTTTGGAGCTTTAAAATTTGACTGCCCTGCTGGGTTTTGGACTTGCATGGGCTCTGTAACCCCTTTGTTTTGGCCAATTTATCCCATTTGGAATGGCTGTATTTACCCAATACCTATAGTCCCTTTGTATCTAGGAAGTAACTAACTTGCTTTTGATTTTACGAGCTTGTAGGCGGAAGGGACTTGTCTTATCTCAGATGAGACTATGGACTGTAGACTTTGGGTTAATGTTGAAATGAGTTAAGATTTTGGGAGACTGTTGGGAAGGCATGATTGGTTTTGAAATGTGAAAATATGAGATTTGGGAGGGACCAGGGGAGGAATGATATGGTTTGACTGTGTCCCCACCGAAATCTCAACTTGAATTGTGACTCTCAGAATTCCCACATGTTGTGGGAGGGATCCAGTGAGAGATAGTTGAATTATGGGGGTCCGTCTTTCCTGTCCTATTCTCATGATAGTGAATAAGTCTCAAGAGATCTGATGGGTTTATCAGGGTTTCCACTTTTGCTTCTTCCTTGTTTTTCTCTTGCTGCCACCATGTAAGAAGTGCCTTGTGCCTCCTGACATGATTCTGAGGCCTCCTCAGCCATGTGGAACTGTAAGTCCAATTAAGCTTTTTTTCCTTCCCAGTCTTGGGTATGTCTTTATTAGCAGCATGAAAATGGACGAATATACTTGCCTTTTATCTCTGCACAGTTCTCAAGATCTATTCTTGATAATATATAACATCTTACAAGTTATTTAATTCTCTAATGCATGGGAAGCAGCATAGCATAGTGCTTGCTATTGCTATGGCATTTATTGCTGTTGGACCTTCAGGAAATCTCTCTGCATCTCAGCTTCCTCATCTATAAAATGGAGATGATAATTGTACTTACATCATGGAGTTGCTATGAGGATCAAAGAAGTTACCAACCCTTTAGAATATAGCCAGCACATAGGAACAATATATCTATTTGCTAAATCGAAGGAAACAACTGTTGAATACTTTGTTTTTAATGTTTTACTATTACTAACAATTTTTTCAAAAATGTATCATACACATACCTTTGTTTCTTTGTGGGAATATTGCTCATTAGTATATTAAGCATGGAAATGTTGGGTCATGGGGTTTATGCCTTTTCAATTTTAGATAATCGTAAATTGTTCTCCATAATAAGTATGTTAATTTATGTTCCTACCAACTTTTAAGAATTTCTGTTTTCTCTACACCCTTGCCTTATTAAATATTTATCATTTTTTTGGACAGTCTGGTTCATATAAAATGGATCTCATGTGTTATTTCATTCCCTTGATTACAACTGAGAATAAACTTTTTTTTTCAAATATCCTTTGGATATTATGATGTCTTCTATTGTAAATTGTAAGCACTGCTTTGCTTGACTAGAACTAAATTATAAAGGTCTGGAGGGGCATGGTCTAAGGAAAATGATTGAACAAATGCTAACTATGCTTATGTTTACTATTATTTCTTTCTCATATGACTCCACATTTGTCTTCATTCCTCCACTTTTGTCTTCATCCCTCCTTTTCCTTCTCTGATAGTTACAGATGTTTTTATTTGTGAAGAATTATGTTTCAGAAATTGAAAGACAGAAGACAATTTAAAAGCATGTCCTTGTGTTAACTGGAAGATGTCACATATTAGTTAAATGGCGTAAGGACAGTGAGAAAAAAAAAAAACAACACCTATCTTTAATGACAAATATTGTAGATAACATGAATTCTCATATTTTCTTTTTCGGTACTTCTCTAACCCAACTGCTTATCTAGTTCAACAACCTTTCTGTACAAGGGTGTAGAGAACTTATGTAGAAGTGCTAGATATTAAACATTTACCTTGTGAATCCATGTAATTTTGTGCTAGTATCACCTACTAAATTAGAAGACAACTGAGGGTCCAGTTACTGGCTGAGACACTGTAGTAAAGTGATTAATTGTGCTTTGGAACCAGAGCTTCTGGTTAAAATTTCATCTTCACCTCCTTCTTAGGTAACTTATAAGATTATTTTTAGGACTACATGGCATTATATATATAAAGCTATTAATACAACACCTGGCACATAATAAATATTCATTAACTATTAGCTATTATTATTGCTTTCCTTTAATACTATTAGAGCTGTAGGCTTATATAGTTCTATATATTTAGAGAGTTTAATTAAATTAGGCTTCATCATTGTATAATGATATAGGAAGAAGTTATTATCCTAACGATAATATTTGGGAAGATATTTAATAAGCTCTCTCGGTGGTATAAATGGGTATTCCCTGTTCTGGCCTTCTACATTTCAGCATAAAAAGAAACCTACTTTGCATGGAAAAGGAGAAAGAAAAGAGTAAGACTGAACTATGCTCTGCTGCATGGTGAGTTTGATGAAAGTGGAGACACACTGATTGGTGCTCAACATAAGTGTCTTAGGGGAAGACTCATATCCAGTGGAATTTTTTTTAGTGAAATATCGTGGCTCATGGACTGTGGGATTTGTCCTTGATCACAAGTGTTTTCAATAAAATGATAAATATCATAATTTATTTGGTGAAAAAGAATTTCTAATGGAAGCAGGGAAAAGCATAAAGCAAAATATATGCTATTTGGATTACATATACATTTTTGGAAACCTGTAAGTTAGTAAACGAGTTTTACAATTCCAAGTTTGAATATAATTGGTGGGAACAACTAGAGTTAGTGATGTTTTCAGTGGAACACTATGTTCTTTAGTGAGTACTGAAATGTGTTAAAATGGTTGATTGTATTTTTTGCACTAGGAACAACTTCCTGCAAAAATATGAATATACAATGAATATGTTACATGAAACCATGATTGTCAGGAGTAATATTTTAAAAATATGATAAACTCATTTTATTTATAATTTTCTCTTTAGATTTTTACACTTACTTTACATATTTCTTTGCCTGACAGAGCTCACTTGTATACCTGGTTGTAGAAACACAGAGTGCTAATTTCTACCACAGAACTTCTTACACTATTCGGTAACTCTCTACTTATTCTGTTTCTCAACTAAGACTGACTTCTTGGAGAAGTCTATTCTTGAAGGCTCTATTTTATTATTTTGTATTATCAATGTAGTAAAGTATCTTTTACAAAGTAAATGTTTTGCAAATGTTAGTAAAATTAGTATTTAGAGTTGAAATCTTGATTCTGCTTGTGGAATATCAGTGTTCCAGAACAAAGACAACAGAAGCTGTTAAACCTTTAATCGAGAGGCTCAGGGAGGCCATTCCTATGATGACAGTGGCATATTGATTTATTCATTGATAAGCTCTTTCAGCAGGAACTCTCTGGAAGATCTGTCAGGCTGAAATACATTATCTTGATTTACAATGCTTGTTTTGGTTCTAGAACCATGCGAACTACAAAGCAAACATCTCTAGAGAAAATCTTAGAATTCACAAGGTATACGGAAGGAGTCCTGTAAATTTAACAAAAGATACTCGATATGCATTATCCAAAATATCCATTCACCTAAACTCTAGAGCTTGCATTTTTCATCTTCTTTATTTAATGTTAATGAAAGAAAAATAAACACCTGAAAAGGTTTCACCCTGACACAGGGACTGAAGGCTATATCTATAAGAACACGTAGTGATTTTCTTTTATTTGGTTCCAGCTTGAGGACTTGTATTTTACATCTTACATAAAGTAATTATTAAATTACATTTTAAGTTTTAGTATATTTTGGGTGATCACAACTTCTTTTCTTCCTAGAATACCAAGATATGAGCTTGTAGATGTGGGTTACATTATACTGTGTGGAAAGCGTTGTTATGTGAAACCGCTCAGACATGAAAACAGACTGCCTTCTATTAATAACAGATGTCAAACATTTGATTCACCTTTCACTTCCATATACTTGCACCTTCTATTTTCCCCTTCAAGATTGGACCTCACTATTAGGGACTAAATGTTTGTGTTCTCCCTAAAATCCACGTGTTGAGACTATAACCCTCAATGTGATGGTATTAAGAGATGGGGTCTTTGGGAGGTAATTAGGTTTAGAGGAGGCCACAAAAGTACCGTCCTCATGATGGGATTAGTGCCCTAGAAAAAGAGACCAGAGAACTTGCTCCTCACCCCAGTCAAGTGAGGATACAGCCAGAAGGCCGCCGTCCACACACCAGGTGAAGAGCTCTCACCAGAAGCCCACCAGGCTGGCACCCTGACCTAGCACTTCCCAGTTTTCAGAATTGTGGAAAATAAATGTCTGATTTTAAGCCACCCATTCTGTGGCATTTTGTTATGGCATCTCAGACTGACTAAAACACTTTCTCATCTTTTACTCTCAAGCCAGTCTTAAATGTTTAGTTTAAGCATCACCACTCCCCACCCCTGCATTGTGTGTATGTATGTGGGTGTATTAAAAAAATAGGCAGACTATTTTTAAACACAAGTTATACAGCATATTTTCACTATAAAAGTTGTGAGAAATATGAAAAGTAAAATATGAAAACAACTTCCTTGCCCTAACAAATTTCTCACGTCAAGAGTAACACTGCTCACCTGTAATCCTGGCACTTTGGAAGGCCAAAGTGGGAGGATCGCTTGAGTCCTGGAGTTTGAAACCAGCCTGGGCAATATAGTGAGACTCTGTCTCTACAGACATTTTTCTTAAAAAATTAGCTGGACATGGTGACACATACCTGTAATCTCAGCTACTTGGACGGCTGAGGTGGGGGGATCACTTGAGCCTGGGAAGCTGAGGTTTACTGTAAGTTGAGATCAGACCACTGTACTCCAGCCTGGGCAACAGAACAAGACTCTGTCTAAAAAAAAAAAAAAAAAAAAAAAAAAAAAAAAAAAAAAAAAAGAAAGAGAGAAAAAGAAGAAAGAAAGAAAGAAAGCAAACAAATAAACAAATAAAGAGTAAGCATTGGCCAGGTGTGGTGGTTCACCCCAGTCAGTAATCCCAGCATTTTGAGAGACCAAAGTGGAAGGATTGCTTGAGTCCAGGGGTTTGAGACCAGCCCGGGTAATACAGGGAGACCCTGTCTCTACCAAAAATAAACAAACAAACAAACAAAAAATTAGCCAGGAATGGCAGCTTATTACTGGGCTCCCAGTTACTTAGGAGGCTGAGGTGAGAGGATCACTTGAGCCCAGGAGTTCAAGCCTGCAGTGAGCTTTGATCATGCCATGCACTATAGGTGATAGAGCAAGACTTTGTCTCAAAAAACAACAAAAAAGGAGTAAGTGCTATTATTTTAACAATATGAAGTATTTCTTTCTAGTCCTTTTTCTATGAAAATGCCATTTCCAGTCCTTCCACTAATTGTTATTTCCTCCTGCTGTGTCAACATAGCACTTTGTTACATTCTGTCTTATATTCATATGTGGCTTTACAATAAACTAGTAAAGCTTAAACTTCAGGGCTTTTCAGAATGAACCATCAGAAAAAAAAAAGAATAATAAAAACTTCAGGATTCCTTGCTTGCACAGGCTCCTTCCAAAATTCTGTAAGATGTCTTGCCAAAGTATTCACATGATCATTGTTTTATGTGTTTGCAATTTGGGTTTTCTTTTTTTAAGTACTTTGCAAATTGCCTAAGTTTCAAGACCCCACAAAACCTGAAAATACCCCTCCTACAACAAAATGTATAAATCATCAACTTGCACATAGCAGGTGTGCATCTGATGGGTTTGCTTTGCTCTAAAGGAGTCCCTGAGACTGAGTCATTTATAAAGAAAAGAGGATTATTTAGCTCATGGTGCTTTAGGCTGTACAGAAAGCATGGCACTGGCATAGGCTTGGCTTCTGGATAAGGCTTTTTGTGCTGTGTCCAAACATGGCAGAGAAGATTAAAGGAAAAAACATGTGTGCGGAGAGACCAAATCTGAGGGACCCCCTGGGTTTATAACAACCCATTCACTCAGTAACTAATTTATTGCCGGGAGAACTAATCCAGTGTCAAGACAGTGAGAGCTCACTACCTCAAGAAAGGCACCAAGCCATTCATGCGGGATCTGCCCTTAAGACCCAAATACCTCCCACTAGGCCCCGCCTCCAATACCACCACATTGGGGATCAAATTTTAATATGAGACTTGATGGGGACAAGCAAATCATATCAAAATCATCACAGTGTGTGACAAATTTCGGACTAAGTGAGCTTCAGTAGTGCAGGATTGTTTACAAGAAACAAGTAGAGTTTTAATCACAAGCAGGAAATGTAAGTATATCACATAGATGCTTTATTTTCCCTTTTGTGTAATGTGGTCTTATTGATGAATAATCTTAATATGTTATTCTAGTTTTCACCTGCACATTAATCAACATATTCTACCTAATGTATTTCACATTTGCTACATTGATTAAGGAACAAAGAATTTCTGACCTGTAGTACAGTTGGCCTTCAGTATCCACAGTCTCCCCATCTTTTCATTCAACCGAGAATCAAAAATATTTTTTAAAAACCCAATAAACATAATACAAATAAAAAATACAGTATAACAACTATTTACACATCATTTATATTATATATTGAAAGTACTCTACAAGATGTACATAGCTTGTATGCAAATATTACACTATTTTATATAGGGGACTTAAATTTTGGCATCCACAAATTTGAGTATCTATGGGCGTCCTGAAACCAATTCCTCACTGACACTGAGGGAGAACTGTATTACCTTCTACATGTTACACTTAAAGAAGGCCAGATTAGATTTCCAGCTCCTCAGACTATGTGGCTTCATCTAAATAAGTGCCATTCAATAGACCTTTATGCAATGATGGGAATTTGCTAGATCATCTATGCTGTCCCAGATCATAGCCACTAGCCACATATAGTGACTGAGCTCTTCAAATGTAGCTAGTGTGGCTGTGAAACTAAATTTTCAATTGTATTTAAATGTAATTGTCAGAGGCGTTTGAACTAGAGTGCCCCCATCTTAAACAGGGGCTGGGTAAAATAAGGCTGAGACGTGCTGGGCTGCATGCCCACTAAGTTAGGCATTCTTAGTCACAGGATGAGATAGGAGATAGACACAAGAATCACGTCATAAAGACCTTATTGATAAAACACTATGCAGTAAAGAAGCTGACTAAATCCCATCAAAACCAAGATTGCCAGGAGAGTGAACTCTGGTCTTCCGCACTGTTCCTTATATGCTAATTATAAGGTATTAGCATACTAAGAGTCACAGGCACGAGCACCATGATAGTTTACAAATGCCATGGCAAAGTCTGGAAGTTACCCTATATGGTCTAAAAAGGGGAAGAAGCCTCAGCTCCTGGAATTGCCCACCCCTCTACCAGAAAATCCATGAATAATCTGGCCCTTTTTAGCACATAATCAAGAAAAAAACCATGAAAGTAGGCAACCAGCAGCCCTCAGGGCTGCTCTGCCTATGCAGTAGCCATTCTTTATCCCTTTACTTTCTTAATGAACTTGCTTTCACTTTACTCTATGGACTTACCCAGAATTCTTTCTTGCATGAGATCCAAGAACCACCTTCCTTGGGGTCTGGATTGGAACTCCTTTTCTGGTAACATAATTACTTTACATTTAAATTATCTAGATATGAGCCACATGGGGCTAGTGGCTACCATATTGAACAGTACAGCTCTAGAAGATTGTGAACTATGTGATCCACTGGGGAGGGCTTAATTAAAGAAATCAGCCCATTTAGTTATAATACATGATGAAGGATCAAGTTTGAATAATATTGTACCCCACTCTTCTAGCAAAAAATTGTGTACCATGTTTAGTCTGCAAACAGACGTGAGAATGGAAATCAATGTACAGCAAGGAAATGAACTGAAAAGGTAATTTCAAAGAAAAGATAAATGTTTAGCTTTAAAAACATCTATGTTAAAATAAAGAAAGAAGAAAAAAAATATTTAAAAGGTAGGGGAGCCAAGAATCCACAGTAAAACATCTCCTTTTCGGTCATTTAGCTGGAAAGCAGAAACAGAACAAAAAAAGAATTAAGAAAACCTATCGGTGTGTCAGGGGTCTCATTGTTTCACTGTGTGCAAGTATTTGTGTGGGAAGGAATAGTGACTACAAAAACACTGATTTGAAAAGGTATGAGCCAGCAGCGACCATGGGCCAAAACATTAGTACCGCTGTAATCCCAGAAACCTCTGGAATTTGCAAATTCACTATTTACTTTGCTAGCATGACAAGAGAGGTATTACAAATGATTTGCTTACTGTGGTCAGCATTCTGAAGTTATTGTTCTATTTTTTTTTTTTTAAAGAAATATTGTAAGGATTTCTTTAAAAATCCTTATGTTACCAGAAAGGGGGCTCCAATCCAGACCCCAAGGTGAACCTGTTGGGCAGTTACAAAACATCCAAGACCTCTCTATATTGTAACTGTGCATGGCAAGTTATGAATGTAAATTTCTTGAGAAGAAGATAATATATCCCCCAAGATGCAAATTAAATTGTACATTCCTGAAATCCTTGTTTTGTATTATTTTAGAAAGTGTCTGCATCTGTCATTGCTATTTAGCACGTATTTATCATGATATTTCAGTGGTGATTGTGAAATCGCCATTGCAAAATTATAACTGAGACAGTGAGAGAAATCTGACCTAACCAACTCCCTCTTTCTTCTGACCTCCAAGCTGTTCTTGTTTATTCCTGGGTGTAGGCAAAACTAATTTTGGGATAAACTTACTTTATAGTTTGAAACAAAGAGATAACAGCCCTCCCAAAATGAACCCCTTCTTGCCTGGGGATTAGATTGTCTTTGTAGGAACAAATTAGCCACCAGATTAGAAATTACGGTTTAGGAGTCATGTGGCTGGAGGCTGAAGATTCTAAATGTCCCAAATTCCTCCCAGAGATAACATCACTATTGTAAAACCTAAGGTCAGTGTTTGAGATATTTTGCAGACCCTGCACCTAATGGATCAGCTGGCACCACCCAGATTGATAAACTGACTCATCTGGTCTTGTGGCCCTACCTAGGAACTGACTGAGTGCAAGAGGACACTTTCAACTACCTGTGATTTCATCTTCAACCTTACCCATTAAACTCCCACTTCACTGGCACCCTACCTACCAAATTATCCTTAAAAACTCTGATACCTGAGTTCTCAGAGATCGATTTGAGTAATAATAATACTCTGGTCTCCCACACAGACAGCTCTGCATAAATAACTCTTTCTCTATTGGAATTCCCCTGTCTTGACAAATTGGCTCTGTCTAGGCAGCAAGCAAAGTGAACCTGCTGGGCAGTTACAATGGTGGGCTTTTTGTTTAGAAGATGACTTTCTTTCACATGCAATTCTTACAACTTATTTTTTATTGTGTAGAGATTATTTGGTGTCTTTAGAAATTTAAATGCTGGTCTTTTTAAAAAAGATGAACCTGTCAATATGCATTTCTGTCTCCAAAGGAGAAAAAAAGGAGCTTGTGCCAAGTTATACTTTATTACATATTGGTGATGTCTTAGTGTTGTTTGAATCATTAATTATAAGAAATTCTCATTCATAAAAGTGCACTTGGCATATCCTAAGAACACACAAAATTGGTCTGCATTAGTTTGAAAACAATTCCACATGTACCTTGCTTCCTAAAGTATAAATAACATGGGGATAGCCATGATGTAGGATCAGAATTCCATCTTAACTTAGCCTATGGAATAAAATAAGCGACACATGATCAATATTAGATGCCATGGAGAAGGAACACCAGGGTTTTCCAAGCTGAGAGCAAGGTACCTGATTGTAGATTCCATTTAAACTTTACTTGTGTGCTAAAACCAATCTTTGCTTTTCAATTTTTTTAACAAAGTAACACATGAATATTAAAGGAAACTATCGTACTGTATTAAAATATAAATCGCTAATATTTTGGTAAATGTATGTTAAGGAACATGGCTGTGCTGCAGCCATGTAGACACTGGGCAGCAGGCGTAGGCCAGGGTAAACAGCCTTGATGATTCAGTGGGATTGGGGCACGGCTGCACAGTCCCATGTCTTATGTGATCATAGCCATGTAGACACATGGAGAAGCTCCCCACCCGGCTCCCAGCCACTATTATTTGTGTAGGGTATAAATGTAACACTGACTCTGTGAGGGGCTGCTGAATAAAGCCATGTCTCATTTACCTACTGTCTCTTGAGTGTTCTTCCGGCTCCCTGCCTCATGGACCATGTCTACCCACTCCCCTCAGCCCTCAGCTTGGCCTGGAACCAAACCCTGAACCTGACACTTGGCATAGTCGGCATGATGAGGTTGAATGGGTTGTCAGTCCTCGGGACTCTCGGTTGGTTATGTGGCCGCAGCATGGGCTGTGGTATCTGGTGGCAGAGGTGCTGCTTGAATGGGCCCCAGTGGAAACATGGGAGGTAGTGGATGGGTCTCCTGTGAGTGTGAGAAGGCACCGAAGCAGATGGAAGCTCACAGCACCAAGAAAGACCTCACCTTCGCAGGCAGAATCGGATGGGCGCTTCTGATTGCAATGCGTGAAGTACTTGCTCAGTCCCTGCAGGCACGGCACAGGTGCAGGAGCTTCAGGTGCAAGCTGGGTGTCTGGGGGTTCAAATGCACAGCTTGGAGCAAAACCTGGGGGTGAAGGACCTCCAGTCACAAGCCAGGCACTTAGAGGCTCAGAGAAACAGCCTGGAGCAGGAGTTGGAAACAGCTGTCGGTGTGACCTTGAGCCTGTCCTCCAGGCCGGACACTCCTGCATGGCCTGATCCTGAGGAGGAGGAGGCTCTTCTGCTGTGGACTCGTCCTGTGATCAATCAGAAGATAGAACATGAGCAGCCGATGGGACCCCATGGGAGAGCCCAGAGACGCCCCACAGTGGTGGACCACACCTCTTATTGTGCTTATACCCTCACTGAGTTGCAGGAGTCGGGTAAACAGTGTTGGCAGCACCCAGGGGAGGCCCTCCCAGTCTGGCTACTCCATCTTTGGGATGAGGGGACTGACAGCATTTCTTACTCTGCCTGGGTGATGGAGAGGCTGGTTTCTATCACATCTCACCCCTCCCTTCATCAGCGGCTGCAGCTGTGCTGACGGTTGGCGCAAGGGCAAGGTGACCACATGTTAATCAAGTGGCTGATGGCAGCCATATGAACTGTTTAGAATGATGTTGGCGAGAAACCAGAAATTGTGAGTAAATGGCAGTCATATACTGATTTGGTGCAGGTACTCTGGGAGATGGCTATGCAGCAGGCTGTGTTTGATCTGAATACACGGGGGCCAGATAATGAACGTTTTACCTCCCACATGAGGGATCTTGCACTGGGCCCAGTGCCCCCAAGTGCTTTTGGCTCTCTGACTGCTGTTCTCATCCCGTATGTGGGGTGCCATATACATGAAGTGACTACCGCTATGGCAGCCCTGGAGGAGGCAGAAGGCCATCAGTGGGACTGGGGAATCCATGCCATAAAGAAAAGAAGGTGCCCCTTCTGTAGGTAACCACCCCATGAGATAAAAAGGAGCCCCAGTGGGTGACTCGCATGCAGATGTGGATTGATTTAATTACAGCTGGGGTTGCTCGGGAGAAAACTGACAGGCAACCCAATGGAATGCTGTTGGCTCTGTGGAGGCAATTGTCCCTGGAGCAGCAACTCCAGAGAATGTCCAAGATGGGCCAAATACTGTTGTTCAATCCAGCCCAGCCCAGATGTTACAGCTCAAGGACTATTTGCAGGTGGGTGAAGAGACCTTCCTGTTTGATTAGGGAACTGGCCGAGGTGCCTGGCTTAGGGTGGGGGCGGGGAGTGGATGACTGGAGGCCTTATGTGGAACTGGCAACTGGTCCCCCACCGATGTACAGCAGGTCCTAGCATTGGTAGGTGCCGGTTGGCTCTGTGGAGGCAATCATTCCTGGAGCAGCAATTTCTTTTTTTTTTTTTTTTTTTTTTTTTTTTTTGAGACGGAGTCTGGCTCTGTTGCCCAGGCTGGAGTGCAGTGGCCGGATCTCAGCTCACTGCAAGCTCCGCCTCCTGGGTTTACGCCATTCTCCTGCCTCAGCCTCCCGAGTAGCTGGGACTACAGGCACCCGCCACCTCGCCCGGCTAGTTTTTTTCTATTTTTTAGTAGAGACAGGGTTTCACCGTGTTAGCCAGGATGGTCTCGATCTCCTGACCTCGTGATCCGCCCGTTTCAGCCTCCCAAAGTGCTGGGATTACAGGCTTGAGCCACCTCGCCCGGCCTGGAGCAGCAATTTCAGAGAATGTCCAGGATGGGGCAAAATAGCAGTTTCGCTTATAGCAACACGGATAAGTTTCTAGGCAAAGCTGCATTCACTGATGGTTGGGGGGCCAGTCGGTGAAAGTGAAACCTGTGTCTCTGCATCTTGCTATTGGCCGCTTGGCTCCCCGCCTGTATACGGTGTATATTTCTCCTATACCTGAACATATTCTGGGGGTGGACATTTTGCATGGTCCGGACTTGCACACCATGGCTGGAGAATTCAGTCTCCGGGTTCATGTAGTAAATCTGGTACTGTGTGGACATACACATCACCAGCTCCAAGTTCTGCCACAACCTTGACCAGTTACATCCACTCATCAATACCGTTTGCCAGTGGGGCATACAGAGATAACTGAGACTATTAAGAAATGAGAGGAGGTGCAAATAGTGCATGGCACCCATAGCCCCTAAATTCCCCCATAGGGCCAGTCAGAAGCCTGACGGAACTTGGTGAATGACAGTGGATTATTGGGATCTGAATAAGGTAACACCCCTCTGCATGTGACTGTACCCTCCATCACGGATTTATGGACTGTTTGGCAGCAGAATGGGACAGTACCACTTTGTAGTGGACTTAGCTAATGCATTCTTCTCCATAGACATTGCTCCAGAGAGCCAGGAACTGTTCACCTTCACGTGGGCAGGATGACAATGGACTTTCACAGTGTTGCTGCCGGGCTATGTGCGTAGCCACACCATTTGTCACGGTCTTGCTGCCATGGACTTAAGTGCCTGGAAATGTCCAAAAGGGGTCTGCCTGTTTCATTACGTTGATGATTCTATGTTAACCTCTGATTGTCTTACAGGTTTAGAGGTAGCAATGCCCCTGTTGCCTGGGATTGGGTTGAGGAGGCTGAAAGAGCCCTTCTGGTAGCCAAGCAGGCTATTCAATGCGCACAAGCCCTATGGATAGTTGACGAGGGGTGCCCATTTAAAGTGGATGTGCATGTGACCATAGATAGTTTTAGTTAGGGCCTATAGCAGTGCACGGAACACCTGAGTATGCCAGCAGGCTTTTGGTCCTACTGGGAGCTGAGCTTCGGTATTCACTGATAGGGAAGCAATTAGCTGCCATATGTGCTGCTCTTCAGGCCTGTGACAGTATGACAGGACAGGCTACAGTCATATTGCGGACAACTTACCCAACAGCAGCATGGGTGCATTCATGGGTAACAACCCCCCTGACTGGGACAGCACAGACATCCACGTTAGTGATGTGGGGTGCCTACTTAGAACAATGGAGTATGCTGAGTACAAGTCCCTTAGCAGCAGAGTTACAAGAAGTTTTGGGGCCTGTAGTCCTAATGCAAGATAAGGCCATGGGGCCTGAGGCAGCCCTAGACACCATTTAAAGAAGGGCACCTTCCAATTCCTGATGGGGCATGGTATACAGATGGGTCCAACCAGGGTGCTACTGTTGCCTGGACTGTTGTAGCAGTCCAGCCTAGCACTTACACCACATGGTTTGATACTGGGTGCAGACAAAGCAGCCAATGGGCTAAACTTAGAGCCGTGTGGATGGTGATTACTAAGGAGGAGTCACCTATGGTACTTTGCACAGAGAGCTGGGCAGCCTATCGAGGTTTAACTTTGTGGTTGACTACTTGGAAATTACACAATTGGCATGTAGGCCATCAGCCCATTTGGGGCCAAACCATGTGGCATGACCTCTGGGAAATAGGTCACCAGAAAGATGTAACTGTCTATCATGTGTCAGGTCATGTGCCTTTGGCCACCCCCGGTAATGATGAGGCAGATGCCTTAGCCAAGTTCCAATGGTTAGAGTCGGCACCTACCCAAGATGTAGCTTTGTGGCTACACAGGAAACTGAGACATGCAGGGAGTAAACTGATGCAACAGGCAGGTCAATAAGCCCCGGGGTCTGTCTTTGCCTTCGCAGGACATTTTAGAGGCCTGTGGGAAGCGTCCGGCATGTGCTCAGGCATACCCCAGAGACAACTGCCCAGTGTAACACAGCGAACGACGGTAGGGCAGACGCCCTTAACCACATGGCAAATAGATTACATTGAACCACTGCCAAAATCACAGGGCTACACATATGCACTGATAGGCATAGACACAGTCACTGACTTGTTGTTCACCTACCCTTGCAGGGTGGCCAACCAGCAGCAACACAGCATTCGAGCCCTGCAACACTTACGTGCCTTTTGTGGCCATCCCTTGGCTGTTGAAAGTGATAGGGGAACACATTTCACTGGACAGCAGGTACAACAGTGGGCACAGCAGATGGACATATGATGGGGGTTTCATGTTCTTTATAACCCACAAGTTGCTGGCATGATTGAGCGATATAACAGACTATTGAAGAATGGGTCACAGTTGCATGTTACTCCCCCTTCTTGGCAGGGATGGAGTTCCAGGTTGGACCTGGTGCTTCAAATTTTGAATGAGCAGCCACGGAAAGGTGACCCAGCCCCAGTGGAAGCTTTGTTACACTAGTCCTCCATGCCCACCCAGCTACAGATACACACCAACGATGAGCTCCTCCAATCAGGTATGGGGACAAACAGTAATCTATTGTTGCCTGCCCCAATGCCTCTGAAGGCAGGGAAACAGAAAACCTGGTGTTGGCCATGGACGCTCCAAACCCCTCATTGCCAATGGTTGGCTATTTTGGCCCCCTGAGGGGAGGGCCTGCTGTATGACTTACATGTTACTCCTTGGGTATTTAATGTGTGGCCTCCATGATTGACTGTTCATAGAGGAACGGCCAGGGAAGGAACCCTCCTCTGGGAGACATATGTACTGTCTGTGTGGCCTATTATGAGCTCTCCTGTGACTTTGTAATGGGTACAAGACCCAAAAGAACCATAGGGAGCTGAAGATGTTTGGTATCATCACCCAGGGCAAAAGCCATTGGCAGCTGCATTGTTATCCAGGCATGAAAAGTTAGCCTGTATTTTGCCTGAGGGATGTGATTTGCCCTTGTTAGTACGTGTGCCTGCTTTGTCATTCCAGCTGTAGGTTGGTATGCTCCAACAGCATCATGGATGGGGCCCATACCTACACCGAGGTGACCAATGTCTCCAACTGTTGCATCTGCACAACTCTTCCAGCAGCGGCTGCGAACACCTTGCTCTGGCACGTGCATCCAGCTTCTGTGCAGAAGTGGACATGGCTAGTGACTTGGGGTCCCGTAGACAATAGGTAGGATGCAACACAGTGGGCTTTGAACAAGGGGCGTCACAGAACCCATGGCAAGCCTGCCCCCTGGCTGATTCATAGTGTCCATGATGGATGAGATTGGCCAATGGGCAGATACCATGATGTATAGAGCACATTGGGGTAAAGTCACTGTCAGATGGTTGCCTGCTGAGGTTTGTGCAAACACAACACGTGTCACCACAACAAGGGTGTGGTGGAAGAAGCAGATTTTCCAAGGCTGGGGCCCCACGGATTTTGTGCCCCCTGGGAGTTTATGGGTCTGTGGGGACACAGAATGGCCATATCTGCCAGCCAATTGGACTGGACGTTGTTCTTGGGAGAGGCCCTATGTCCCTTCCACTGTGCTTCCCACGTTTCCTGGTCACCCGCATAACTGGGAGGCACTTGTTCCTGCTTTTTGCGAGTGCAGCTTGCCCCCTGGTTGTTTTATCCCTTGGCTATGACTATCCCTGGGGCAGGTGTCATTACTGTGGAAAAGCAGGCTGTAGCCTTTGTAGAGCATGCAGCTCGGGCTCTGAATTACACCCAAGTTGCTCTCCTTTTGTTCACTGAGGAAGTTGACCAGATCAGGAAGGTGGTGCTGCAAAACTGGATGGCCTTAGACATAGTCATAGCTGCCCAAGGTGATGCCTGTGCCCTTGTAGGGATACAATGTTGTACATTTACCCCTGACAACCACGGGAATATAATGACAGCTTTCCAAGGGGGTGTCACAGGAGATTAAGGTGATTGAACACCTTACTGATGACCCCCTGCAAAGATGGTGGGTGTCTCTGGGCTCTGGCCTATGTTGGGCTCTTATAATCATAGGTAGCATAGCAGGAATATTAGTGGTGGGTTGTTGTTCTCTGTATTGTCGCTGTGACCTATGGGTCCAAGGTGCTGCTGAATGTGCACAGGTCCCCAACAAGAGGATCCGCTTGGCCTAGGGGGCAGGGTGGAAGGAACATGGCTGTGCTGCAGCCAAACAGGCACTGGGCAGCAGGCATAGGCCAGGGTAAACAGCCTGGATGATTCAGCGGGATCGGGGTGCAGGCGCACAGTCCCATGTCTTATGTAATCATAGCCATGTAGACACAACACACAGAACCTCCCCACCTGGCTCTCAGTCACTATTTTTGTGTAGAGTATAAATGTAACACTGACCCTGTGAGGGACTGCTGAATAAAGCCATATCTCATTTACCTGCTGTCTCTCAAGTGTTCTTCCAGCTCCCCGCCTCACGTCCACCCATTCCCCTCAGCCCTCAGCTTGGCCTGGAACCTAACCCTGAACCTGACAATTTATTTTAAGAACTTTTTGTAATTTTAGGCTTATTTAAATAGCAATCATACAGTTTCAATATTGTTGTTTCACTTGGCATTAGGAGACTAGTATGCTTCCAATTGCTTTATAATCTTTAGAAACATTTTTTTATTGACTATATACTTATCAACAAAATCCATTAAGACTATTTGACTAATGCAAAGATTCAATGAATTGTTATCTAGTTTGTAGATTATTCAGAACTCTTAACATTTGAAATTCACCTGCTTTTTATAATCTTCAGTAGTATAGTTAAGACAAAGATTAATTTAAATCAGTAAAAGTTCCTCCTTATATATAATCTAGCTGATTCAGCTTATTTATTTATTTATGTATTGAGAGACAGACAGAGTCTCACTCTGTCACTCAGGATGGAGTGTAGTGGTGTGATCTTGGCTCACTGCAACCTCCGCCTCCTGGGTTCAAGCAATTCTGCCTCGGCCTCCCAAGTAGCTGAGATTACAGGTGCACACCACTGCACCTCCTAATTTTTGTATTTTTAGTAGAGATGGGGTTTTTCCATATTGGCTAGGCTGGTCTCCAACACCTGACCTCAGGTAATCTGCCTGCCTCAGCCTCCCAAGGTGCTCCCAAAGGATTACAGGTGTGAGCCACCATGCCCGGTCTTCTAGCTTTCTTTCTTTCTTTCTTTCTTTCTTTCTTTCTTTCTTTCTTTCTTTCTTTCTTTCTTTCTTTCTTTCTTTCTTTCTTTCTTTCTTTCTCTCTCTCTCTCTCTCTCTTTCTTTTTTTCTTTCTTTCTTTCTTTCTTTCTTTCTTTCTTTCTTTCTTTCTTTTTCTTTCTTTCTTTCTCTCTCTCTTTCTTTTTCTTTCTTTTCTTTCCTTCTTTCTTTCTTTCTTTTCTTTCTTTCTTTCTCTTTCTTTCTTTCTCTCTTTCTTTTTCTTTCTTTCTCTCTCTCTCTGTCTCTTCTTTTTCTTTCGTTCTCTCTTTCTCTCTCTTTCTTTCTCTCTCCTCCCTCCCTCCCTTCCTTCCTTCCTTCCTTCTTCCTCCCTCCCTCCCTCCCTCCCTCCCTCCCTCCCTCCCTCCCTCCCTCCCTCCCTTCCTTCCTTCCTTCCTTCCTTCCTTCCTTCCTTCCTTCCTTCCTTCCTTCCTTCCTTCCTTCCATCCTTCCTTCCTTCTCTCTCTCTCTCTCTCTTTTTTTTTTAGAAAAATACAACTAACTTAGGAAACCATGCTTAAATTCTCAGACTCTTACTTATTGTAGAGTGTTCCCAGATTACAGCTTTAGCCAGAAGTCTTGAAGCAAATAGGAAGCACCTGAGAAGGTCAGATGCCAGCAAGCCAAAGG
This sequence comes from Macaca mulatta, assembly GCF_049350105.2. Taxonomy (NCBI): domain Eukaryota; kingdom Metazoa; phylum Chordata; class Mammalia; order Primates; family Cercopithecidae; genus Macaca; species Macaca mulatta. Next base: position 180,848,267 of record NC_133407.1, on the reverse strand, counting down.
TATTAAGCCATGGAGACAGAGGATGGAGAGCATATCTCACCCTCCTGAAGAGTGAAGCAGTGCTCGGAAAGAGAAACAGGCCGGACGTGGTGGCTCACGCCTGTAATGCCAGCACTTTGGGAGACTGAGGCGGGCAGATCACAAGGTCAGGAGATCGAGACCATCCTGGCTAACACGGTGAAACCTCATCTCTACTAAAACTACACAAAATTAGCCAGGTGTGGTGGCGGGTGCCTGTAGTCCCAGCTACTTGGGAGGCTGAGGCAGGAGAATGGCATGAACCTGGAAGGTGGAGCTTGCAGTGAGCCGAGATCACACCACTGCACTCATGCCTGGGTGACAGAGTGAGACTCCACCTCAAATAAATAAATAAATAAATAAATAAATAAATAAATAATAAGAAAAACAAGAAGCTGTTATTCCCAATGTTTCTGGGAGGATGTTGGCTTTTGCTGAGGCAACAGCCCAAGATAGCCACACATGTCCTGAATAATCTAAATGGGGTGAGCCTCAGTAGGCAAGGGAAAAATGAGGAGCCTATGGAAGATCAGAGAAACCAAGGATTGAAGTAATTGCTACACGTAAGGGGAAGTCAACATAATAAAATATTCTGAAGATGTCAAAGGAATAAATAGAGAGAAGCTTCCATCAGATTGGTAAGAAAACTGTCCTTAAAGGCGTATAAGAGAAGAATTTTTATTGAGTGTGAAAATAAAAAGTTCACATTAAGAAGGGAGAAGATAAATTAAAAATTAATAGAAGTAGTAGATATAGCCTACGAATTTGATACTCTGAAATACAAAATGAATTAGAGAAATAAAATAGTAGCCTTAAAATAATAAAATAGTAATCTTTATCGATAAAGACTCTATACTTTCTATTGCTGCCATAACAAATTACCATAAACTTCGTGACTTAAAATAGGTCTGTAGGTCAGAAGTCTAACGTAGATTCCAATGGGCTAAAATTAAGGTGTAGGTAGGGCTGTATTCCTTTCTATAGGCTCTAGGAAGGATTAATTTCCTTGCCTTTTCCAGTTTCTAGAGGCCATGGCATTTCCTCGCTTGTGGCACCCTTCCTTTAGCTTCAGAGCTAGCAAAGGCAAGTCAAGTCTCTTTCATGTGGTATTGCTCTGACCTTGCTTGTGTTGTCACGTCTTCTTCTCTGGGCCTCCCCTTCCATCTCCTTCTGTCACTTTTAAGGACCCTTGTGATTATGTTGGGCACACCTGGACTGCCTGGATGATCCAGGATAAACTTCTCATCTCAAGGTTCTTAATTAAATCACATCTATAAAGTCTCTTCTGCTGTGCAAGGTAACACTGACAGGTTGTGGGATTGAGATGTGGACATCTTATGGAAGCCATTATTCTGTCTGTTTAACAATACCTACAGCAGTATGTAAACTGAGGCAGAAGAATTTGGCAAAGACAAACAGACTGAATTGCTGAACAGGGGAAATTTAAGTATAGCAACAAGTGGCTTCAGCAGTCAAGAAGGATAAGTTAACTTGACTCAGAAGCAGTAGGTCATCTTTTCTGCAAATGGAAGGAAGGAAGGCAAAACATAGATGCTGAATTATTAAAATGGAAAGTAAAGGTACAAATTGAAGCTCGGAATGTCCCATCACTGAAGGAGCCAGTGTAGGGGGAAGAGGTGTGGGGTGGGAGGCTCCGGGTGGCAGGCAGTCTTCAATAGCATTTGGGGGCTTAGAGAATTTTTAAAAAGATGCATAAGGGGATGACTAATAATACTCAGCATCCTGATGATAATAGCATCAGTGTGTAGTGGGTCAGATCTTCATGGTTCAAAATACTCCCTCAACGATGCTCAGCTCAAGGAGAAAATAGGAAAAGAGCACTCAGGAGAGATGGAGGGATGCGAACCGATTTGAAGTGCTTTGATGAGTGGCCTAAGTACCTTATAATATGCTGATAATTAGAGTACTGAAGTTTTACATACTGTTCTTCGTCAGGTCCTCACACATTAGGAGTTAAGAAAATTTAGCAGTTCAATTAGAGGATTGCAGCTCTATTTTATAATTATACTTTGTATATACAGATCTATTAGCTCCAGAGTTTTACAAATATATATCTGAATTTCTAAAAGGGCTCGATAATTTGAGACTATAAGAGTATTGACTGTGAATTCTCTCTTTGATGGAAGACATTCCTGTATTGGAATTCTGGCTATCACTAATTAGTCAGTCATGTAACTTAAAAAAAATTGCAACCTTAGTTTCCTTATGTGTAAAAGAGAGTTTATGATCAACTTATTGGGTAATTAGAATTCAAAGACATATAACATTACTGCTAGTACTTGCCATATAGGAGATATTTAATCAGCTATTTTATATTATTTTTATAGTATTATAAATGGGAAAAGTCTGAAAATCTTTAATATATTCTAGATAAATCTACTTGACCGAAATGTTGTTAACAAGTTCCAAGAACTGCTTTTTATTTTCATTTTTACATTTAATAAATGATACATTTGAGATATTTCCTTTGGGTTTTGCAGTAAATTGGCAAAGTAATGATTTTACATTTGGTTCTTTTCTTAATGTCTGATGGCGGTAAAATAACTTCTAGATTATTTCAAATGCACTGAAAACATAAATAGCAATAGTTTGCCAGCTGCAAAATTGATGCTGAAGGTACTTAAATGGCACATAAAATGTTGAATGTCCATAATCACAAGCAGATTCAGTGCTGCCACTTGGCTGAAAACATGAGTTAATGTTTCAAAGTAAGTAGAACTGGAGTAGCATCTCTACTTTCAAGTAGTTTGTTGAATTGCAGTGTGGGAGCGTTGAATAAGCACATATGTTAAATGACTTAAATCAGGGGAAGGCCCTTCTTGCATCTTCCTTATAACTCCAACCCACATTAATTTTAAGGGTCATAGACCTATAAGGTGCTCCTCCAGCCTCTAGATGGCACTTTTACATTCTTGATCATTGTATTAATGGCTTGTTTTTTCTGTAAATATACTTGTGGGTGACATAAAAACAGGTATACCATTTTTTTCAAGTGTATCGACAGTTGATAGGTGAATACACGTACCTCAAATATATGGTAGATCTTGAAATTTCATTTAAAGTGAGTTTTTCATCCCAAGGACAAACATTTAGAATGAGAAAACTATTAAGTGTTAACACTTGCCATTCCGCTTTCCATGTAAAAGTTTCGATTCTCAGTCAACGAGAAACAAATGAAACAAATGAACAAAAAAAATTTCTATTTTCTTTGGTTAGAAAACTTCTATCAGCATCTTCCTGTTTATACACATTCAGTGGCACAGCAGAGTGCCACACTTGTCACCAAGCCTGCTGCATCAGGACTTGCAGCTTTCCTTTCATTTGGTTAATTAAATATTTAGATTACACATATGAGATGCTCCTATTAATTTTATTATTGGTATCCATACTGTGAACTTCATCTCTGCCTTTTCTCTGTTTCGGCTTTCAAATGCAACGAAGAATTAGAATCATAATAACATCTCAAAATCCTAAAAGGCTGCTATTCAGTGAAAAATAATGGGTAGAAATACTTTATACAGACCAGCTGGTAATTAGCTTTTGGTCCCTTCCACTACTCCCTTTTATTTTTCTCCCTCAAGTACAGGTACGACAAAGTGGAGGAAATTGGTTAGTATTGAAGCTGTATAGAAGGTGTTTGGGTCTGGGCGTGGTGGCTCATGCCTGCGGGGAGGCTGAGGCGGAAGTCTCCCTTGAGCCCAAATATCCAAGACCAGCCTGGCAAACATAGTGAGACCCTGTTTCTACGAAAAGTTTAAAAGTTTAGTTGGGTGCTGTGATGCATGCCTATGGTCCCTACTACTTGGGAAGCTGGGGTGGGAGGATTGCTTGAGCTGAAGAGGGCAAGGCTGCAGTGAGCCATGATTGCACTGTTGTACTCCAGCTTGAGAGGTAGAGTGAGATCCTGTCTCAGGAAAGAGAGAGAGAGAGAGAGAGAGAGAGAGAGAGAGAGAAAGAAGGAAGGAAGGAAGGAAAGAAGGAAGGAAGGAAAGAAGGAAGGAAGGAAAGAAGGAAGGAAGGAAGGAGAGAGAAAGAGAAAGAAAAAAAAAAGAAGGAAAGAAAGGAGGTGTCTGGGCCACTTTGCTTGCCTGCCTTCTCTTATATGAAAACCTCTTTACTTGGTCTTCCACATTTTCTCTGGGTCCTATCATATCTCACTGCCCCTGGGACAGGGCAAGACATTCAGTCTCTTTTCTCTGCCATTATCTTTAACTCCTGTTCTTGTATTAGCTCTTGGTCTATTACTTTCTCCAATCTTTTCTTATCCTAAACAACAACAAAAACAAGCTCTTCCCAAACCCCATCTTTGTTTTCATAATGTTGTTTATTCTCCTTTCTAACAAAACCATTGTTCTTGAAAAATAAAATACCCTTTCTGTCTCAAATCTTTCACTTTCCATTAATTTTCAGCTTGTGAGGAGGATAGGTATTAGAAAAACAAAAACCTTATTTCAAAGCACACACTTCCTTTACCATAATCTACTTTGACATTTCCTTTGGGAAAGAGGTACTTTAATTTTGAAAAATACCTCTGACCTGATTATCATATGAGAATCACTATCTTTGTCAATGCCTCCCAGCTAATATAATTCTCTCAGAGTCCTTTCACTGAACGGCTTCCAATCGGCAAACTCTAATGCTACTTTTCAGGCTTATCTTAGCTGAGTTCCCTGAAGCCTTTGAATTTGTTGACCATGTTGGCTCTCTTTCTCTCTCTGGGTTTTTTTTTTTTGACAGAGTCTCACTCTGTTGCCCCTGCAGGAGTGCAGTGGCGGGATCTTGGGTCACTGCAACTTCCGCCTCCCAGGTTCAACCGCCGATTCTCCGGTCTCAGCTTCCAGAGAAGCTGGGTCTGCAGGTGCGTGCCACTACACCCGGCTAATTTTTGTTGTTGTTGTTGTTTTTTGTTTTTGGTAGAGACAGGGTTTCACCAAGTTGGCCAGGCTGGGATCATTATTTCTTTCAATATTTTTCCTCTATTTCTTTTATTGCTGTTCTTCCAGCCACTCTTTGTCTCTCTGTGCTGTTTTTGAAAGGTCTTGTGTAGACCTAAATTTTCAGCACAGTTACATACTGATGAGTCTCAAATACATCTCTCCAGACCACATCAGTTTCCTGGGTCTTTGACAACTGTTTCTGTTTTCTGAAATTTGTGACTTGGAAATGCATCCAAGTTCTGCTCAAATTTTAAATTCTTTGGCTTAAATATTTAAATTATTTACCTGCCCGTCCTTTCTACTAATCTATTAACTCTACTGAAGCATAAACCAGGTTATATATATATTTTTTCTAGTATTTCTAGTACTTTCACTGTGCTGAGTGAAGGATCAGATATTAGAAACTAATATATTTCATAGTCCCTTTGCGAATCCCCTTGTCAGTGTATGTAAGCTTTTTATGGAATGATCAAATTAACACAAAAGTTTTTAATAGGATTCTTAATTAACAGGGAAGTAATGTAAGAATGTTTTATGTGGTAAATGAGGAAGGAACCGTTCATTCTCTGGACATATTCATGAGTTAAAACTGTTAAAAATATTTTCCTGCTCTCCCAAAATGTGAGAAATTACTTACTCTATGATAATAAGAAATAGTATTAGCTTCTCCAGTTAAGTATCTATAAGCTTCTTAAGGAGGAAGGGAGGCAAACTGAATAGAAACAATCATGTTCTGCCTGATACAGGGGTCAGCAAGTTTCAGCTGTGCTGGCAAGACAAATGTGGCCTGAGTCTTGTTTTCATATGGCTAACAAGCTAAGCATGGATTTTATGTTTTGAGAGAGTTGCTGAGAAAAGAAGGAGGAGGAGGATAAGAAGGAAGATGAAGAAGATGAGCAGCATCACTGATAGAATCCACAGGTGTTCTATACAGTTAAACGTGTGCTCTCTGGTTCTTCACTGAAAAAGTTTGTCAACCTTGCATATAACAATTTTTTTTCCCTTAAGAGTCAGATGCTAAGGGAAAGAACAGATTCTCTGGGTTGACTAAGATTAGCCATTCAAATTAGAGTTGCAATAAATTTATTTCATTTATAACCCAAACCAAAATGATGAACTGAAGATGAATACATATCTGTTCATTAGTTCCATAAAGTAATTAAATTTATAACCTTTCCTATTAGATATCTGGTATAACCAAGATACCTTTGTCTTTCTTATACCAAACAAAAGTCACATAGGCATTATTTAATTGATACTGGGGAAATATTCAAGGCCCTCTGTTTTTTAATGGTGTCTGCAGGTATGCAATTTATTTGATTAATTGAAAACATCAGGTAGTACCTGGTCAAGCAGACAAATAAAAAATTCACTATGAAATCTATTTCAAGTTTTTACCAGCCATTCAGTGATTCAATTTGTTATTAATTTTGACATTCACAGAATATGTTTGCTATAAATAAAAAGATTAATTATTTTAACTAACTAGAGATTAGGATAGAGTCAAGATTCTTCTGATGTCCTAAGGAATGTAGAAGCACACATAATGCACCTAATACTGTGTTGTAGCACTGAGTGCGGACTTCATCCACAGCTAGAGCACCTGGGAGAGGATGTGGGGCAGAGTTACTTTTAACAGCCTCCTCTGTTGCCTAAAGTCATTTGACACTCAGGGAATTACTCAGTTATCCCCATGACTGCATTTTTTTTTTTGCTGTGCCCAGATTTGTATTTTCCCTCTGTGTACTTAGGCTAACTGATGAAATACCAGTTGAAGTCTATGGCAGGAGAGGAGGCCAAAGAGGCATGTTATAACAGACTCAGTATCTTTGGCTTCTTCTCCCCTTCCTTTTCTAGGCTTCTCCAATCCAATTTGTCCCTAACATTATCAGGGCTATATGGTCTCAGGAGTAACATTCTAGACTGAAGAGTTGCATTTGATGGCAATGTACAGGGTTTTCAGAAAGAGGTGAAAGAGATAAACCATTCTTTATTTTCCCCTTCTGCTTGGGGACCATTCTATAGCTGACATCTGGGCCTTGTGATTTGCTCGGGTTCAAATTTACACATGAAAATATACAATGACTGACAAATTGAACGAACCTAAATGTAAACAGTGCACCAAAAACTAGCATTCACTTTTAGAATTACAGCAAGGACACCAAAAATTGAAGTTTAAAACTAAATTAAAGATAGATGTAGAATTCAGGTTGGGAATAGTCAGTGCAGGTAAATCCACGTAAGTGTAAATGCAGCTCACTGGATTTAAATAATGATGAGTTGAACCTGTTTGATGCAAATTTGTTAAATAGGAAGTACACAAAAAGATTCACTGTGGATTATGAAAAAGAAACTGAGAAATATCATTTGAGGGTATTATTATTTTATCAAGAGTGAGAGAAGACAGTAGATTTTGAGTTTAAATATGATGTGTCAGCTTTATCAAATTTTAGAAGAAAAAGAAATATCACTACCTTCTAGATTACGGCAGAAATTTGTGGAATAGATTTATTTACCTAGATCAGAAATAAGCACTTAATCATGTTAAAGGATTATATAAGATATTTGAAATAATATAACATCCCATCACAAACTGCATTGCAACTGGCTACCTGAGAACTCTTTGGAAAAGATAATTTACACTTAGTCAACCATGTACAAAATAAAAGTTAAAATTTCTTTTCTTGTTGAAATCAAATGTAGTCTGAGTGACTATAAGTTTGATCTTTCTGCCTGGTAAAAATCCTCAGCACTCTGAGTGTGAAATAAAGTAATATATAAAGCTTTAGTAAACAAGATTTCTTTCCAAGGTTGATGAGAAGGTTACAGAAACCCTAAAAGGGCTTTGAAAATCACCGACTCAAATAGAAAATTCATGAAAGTTGAGACCAGACCAAATTAAATAGGCCCAACTCAACTCAGCATTATAAAAGATTTTCCAAAATACTCCTCAAGTGAAATACACAGGCAGCAACTTTGTTTGTATACAAAATCACTCAGGTGCATTTGGAAATCAGTTGCTGTGAAGTGCAAAGCAAAATCTCCCAATTCATACATGTATTATTTAAAAAATATGGATAGGATGGCCAAGTGGGGCAAAGAGTAATAAAAAAAAAAAATCTACAGTTACAAAAAATGAATGAGGCTCCTCAATTATTTTCATCATTGGAGATTATTAATTTATATGTCTCTAAATATTGATAGTCATAGAAAATCTCATTAATTTCCCTTACTGAAAATATGTATACCTTCTATAATACATTCTCTATCAGAATAATTGAAATTTGTCATCTTTTCTACACTGGAGCTGTTTTTGGGGAAAAAAAAATCCAAGACTTGGCAGAGGTGGGGAATAATGGTGGTGATGGGTGAAAATATAGGAAGGGCACGAAAGGAAATATTTATGATGAGGCTCTCATTACATAATCACCAAATCAGAGAAAATTAGTGCTGAAAATGTTCCAAGAAATGTTAGCTCGTCTAGATTCTGTCTTTCAACAAACTTAGTTGACAAAACCACCCTATATTTCTTTTAAAGGCTAGCAAATAAAAAGATTTTCCAAGTTTACAGTTCAGAGCTTAACAGATTCCTCTGTCAGCAGCTCCTTCCAGATATCTAACTTAAATCCCATAAGCTTTAATGTAAGCTCATTTGTTCCAGTTTGAACATAGAGAAAATAACTTTTTATAATGACTTTTAATAAAAAAAAAAAAGTAGTACAATTTCGAGGAAGAACGAATGACAAGTAATGTTCACAAACTGGAACTATCCCTCTCTTAAATCTATAGAAGTTTTTGCTGTTTGATTGTTAACCCTTTTTGTAAATGTACCACTAAATTATGGACCTCCACCATCTTTTTTAAAAGGACAGAATTTTAAAGGCTGCAGTAAAGATTTTTGAGGGTGGTAGCATCATAGAAAAGAGAACAAATATACTTGTTTCAGCATAGTATGGCTATCAAGATGATCTTAAATGAATTATAAATGAGGCCATTTAAGAGTCACTTGCTGGACTGTTAGCTATTGCCATCTTCCTTCCTTTCTTCCTTTCTCCATCTTTTTCCTGCTGAGACACTATCATTTTGTTTCAGTTCCCAACTATTTTCTGAACTAAGTCTTTAAGAGAAAAAAAAAAAAGGAATAAAGTAGCATATTTATCATACTATTTATGATTGCATGCATGAGAGAAATGATTTTAATTCTGCTTGCATTACTTGAATTTTATGAGATGAGAACTTAGATTCAACCCTAAAGGCTGCAGTACTTTGCAGAAATTTAGCATTTATTGTTTATTCTGTTTATTTGTTTAGTTATTTGTGTGAAGTTTCAAACAGCTTAATTTTATCTTTTGCATTTGAAAACTTAAGGTCATTAAAATATCAGGGATGGAATTTTAAACAGGAACTAAGAGATTTACAAATCTTCTTATCTTTTGAGACTGATTAGGTTGATTTCTTGTGATGTAAACAACTATGCTACAACTTTCTTGCAGTAGGTTAGAATTTGAGCTATTTTCTCATGAAATTACATTTTAGAGAAGGCTGGACATAAAATTCCCCTAAGAGGATTAAAATAGTTATCTACTTATTTGATTATTTTAATTCTTTTAGGATTCTTATATTGGCTTTTAAAAGAAAAAAACAGTAATGTAAACTTCAGAGCAGTTTGAGAAAATAAGTCTATTCTGTGTTAAGTTTACCATGGTTTTCACACTTAGAAAAATCATATTCTATTTTATACTCAGAATTATATTCTATTAGTTTTCAATTTGAAAAGAACTATAAATAAATTAAAAAATAAAGATACCTTGGTGTCTATTTTGAAGAAACATGAGCTGAAGGGGATTTTAACATGTTTTCTTGTATTTGAGAGCATGCTAGATCAGTACTGATAAGCCGCTGTCATTGAATTCTTGATAAGGAAGGGCAAATACTTATTGACTGCGCTGAAGTTATAGAAGGCAGTATCTTTAAAGACTTTTTGATATAGGATGGGAAACACTGATATTTGTCTCCACAGAAATTTATGCTACTAGGAAACTTAAAGAAAACCATTTTTATTATAGAAGAAAATCATGTTCATTATCGGATAACCATAAGCGATTTGTGGAGCCATCACTTGCCCCCATTCATTAGGCCTGACTATTGAGATTTACTCAAACATGCCATGTGCTTTATTCCCCTTTCATTGTCCCTCACCACAAGTTGAGTCCTTCCCAATCTACACGATTTAAGTATTTTTAAGTCCACTGAGTTCATATACAATTGTGGACATAGTTTGAATATTTTCCCAAAGAGACTACTCCATTTTCTTATAAATCAAGGGTGTAGCTAAGTACTTTGAGGGGGAGGAGGTGGATTTATCTAATCCCACTGTCTCAAATTCCTATCTAGTCGTTGCATCAAACTGTGCACCAATATCGAGTTCCACTCTACTTCACACACGTGGGAAGATGATAATCACAGGTGACTTGACGTGCCTAATAAACTATAAATGGAAAATGTGATATATCACTTCTAGGGTAGAAACATTTTAGAAGTGGCAAGTAGAAGTCCAAGCTTCTTCCCTCCTGGATTGACCTCGCTGTGGAACCAGATGGTTTTAAAACATCCAAGAAACATTAATAGGAGACTGTACAGATGTTCTGTGGCTAAATGCCTGGTACCATTTTTATTCTAGTCTTCGTCCAACCTGCTAATTACCAGGATTGTTCAGTTTTTTTCCTAGTAGGGTAAGAGCATCGTTTGAAGTTTGGACTTATAAATACTGATTTTAGAATTTTTGTTTTTCCTCATTTATGGTTTTAGCTTCTTACCTCTGTGTTACCCTTAATAGTAAGTATTTTCAGTAGGTGAATTCACCATAAACCTTAGGGGGACTGCTTTGAGCTCTTTGGCTTACATGGCAGGAAATATTTGATTCAGTTTCCTGACAAACTGGATGAGATTTCTCATATAATGAGCATTCACACTGCCAATGAACATGCCATATGTTTAGACACATGGTTTTACTTTTATGATCTTTAAAACTTAATTTATTTTATGTAGCCCGTGGCTGAGATAATCATTTATAGGTTTCTAAGTACCAGGATTGGTGTCAGGTTTGAAAGTGCTCTGCTTTGGGCAGGAATGGAAGTATTGCTTCACTGTAAGGCATACATTCAGAGAAGCGTATATATTATTATCAATAGGGAACTTCTCAGCAAGTTCATTTTTTATTAGTACTGGCGGTGGTATAAAATATTCTATAGGATAGATGTAAGGGAAATGTTACCCACATATTGACTTAGAAAGGCAGCCTTATAGATTCTATTATAGACAGCCATCCTGTGCATTATTACTCCATGCCACTTTTAAAAGGCATATTGTATTGAGTTTAAAAAAGATTATTTTACCCTTATTTTAAGCTTGCTCATTTCTGTGTCAGAGTACTACCAGGACAAATCAATAAATGATAGAAGCTAGGAAAAATAATGATTAAAATAAATTAGAATTAGAAGTAGTATTCACCTCTATTGGTGACTCCTTTTTTGTTTTTTGTTGTTGTTGTTGTTGTTGAGATAGGGTCTCCCCCTGTTGCCCAGACTGCAGTGCAGTGTCATGATCTTGGCTCACTTCAACCTTCACCTCCTGGGCTTTAGCAATGCTCCCACCTCAGCCTCCTGAGTAGCTGGGACTAGAGGTATGTGCCACCACACCCAGCTAGTTTTTGTATGCTTTGTAGAGATGGGATGCCACCATGTTGCCCAGGCTGGACTATTTTTTTAAACAGAGAAATAAAGCATTAAAACTTTTCATGTTTATAATGTCTTAAATTATAACATATTAAATGTATATTAGTTTTACTAATTTTTATCTAATATACATTTATAATCAACAGTAAGATAATTTTTAATACTTTGACAAAATTTTTTAAAGGTCATGGAATTATCATAATTTTTTCAATTAATTATCATTTTTCTTTTTACATTTTTTAAAATAAGAAATTTTTATATGTAATGCTTTATGAATTTGCCTGTCATCCTTGCACAGGAGCCATGCTAATCTTCTCAGTATCCTTCCAATTTTGGTATATCTGCTGCCAAACGAACAAAGCAGTGTTTTTCTTTTTTTGGAAAACAGCTTTATTGAGGTATCATTGATATACAATGGACTGCACATGTCTAAAATGTACACTTCTGAGTTTCAACATAGGCAAGCACCTGTGATACCATCATTCCAATCAAGGTAATAGGCATATTCAACATCTACCAAAGTTTCTCTACGACCCTTTGTTTGTATGTTTGGCTTTTCTTTGATAAGAACACTTAACTTAAAAATTTGTGGTGCACGATTCTGTATTGTTAACTATAGACATTACGTTGTACAGCAGATCTTTACAAGATATTTATCTAGCACAACTGAAACATTATACCCATCGAACAATTTCCCTTTTCCTTCACTTCTCAGGCCCTGGAAACCACTATTATGCTCTATGCTAGATTGACTATTATAAATTCTTTATGTAAGTGGAAAAATGTAGTGTCTGTCCTTTGGTGGCTGGCTTATTTCATTTGGCATAATGTCCTGCAGGTTTCTGACTGCTTTGTTGGATTAAAGATAACATAAAACTCTACTTGGGTGACATGACAATGAAGTTTCTTTACTTTAAATGTCATATACACTGAAACAATTCTTAATCCCAAAAGTTGAAGACAAGCATAAATCCCATTATTGTAGTTTTTGTTCCCAAAGGAATAGATAGATAGAGACTCTACCATTGTTAGCCAATGTGTTGGAGATGAAACACTGAACAATACATAGGCTTTCCTTCAAGGCTTTAATGGATGTTTAATTTGACAAGGACAACCAGATGGCCAAAATATTTTAGTGAGGTTAGTGAAGCATCATGCAAAAAATAAAATTAAAATGTGGCCTTATAACACTTAATGTGTGTTGCATGTATCAGAGTGCTTCAAAAATTTATCTAGAACAAATTATTTTTTGTATAATATGATTAGAGATTTTAAACCTGGCATTAAAACTAGAAGTTGAGAGTATGGAATTTTACATTTCTAATTATACCGTGAAGACTTTTACTCTTTATAGTTTGCAAAACAAGATAAAGGGGTATACATTTTCATAAATTCAATAGCAATTTCCAATGGATCCCATTAATGTCCTCATTCTGATCTTAAAATACTTGGCCGACTAAAGCATCCAAGTAAAACTCATTCTATCCCTACAAGACTGAAAAATAATTTTGCAGATCATTATTAATTGTGTTATATTTATTAACTCAACAGTCATGGTCTGATTGACTATACAAGAGTATAGTTATTTCAAAAAGCATGTCCTTCAAAAGGGCAGCCTTCTGCTCCAAATAAAGTACAGAGCAATTGATTGGATATCCCCAACAGACGATTCTACTTGCATAATACTAGTCTAATCTTAAATATTCACATTAATATTTATCCAAGTAGTAGGCAGGCTTTAGTGACAACTTTTACTCTCATTGCATTCCTTATCACCTCATGGGAACATCTACCAGAAAATGAAATCTTTTTTTTTTTTTAAACCTTTACCTCTGCAGCCAACACTTAGTTGTAGGTTGGCTGCGGTTATAGTTGTAGACTTAATTGCTTCTCATGGTAAGTTGTACTTCAGGGGTAATGCAATAGTTAGAGTTCAAGGAACCAGTCCTCTGATATCCTATAAACTAGTTAAGTTTTCAAAGGGGTAAAACGTATGTTCTGTTTTCCCTTCTTAAAATTGTGTTTCTTTGTGATCTGACACACTTTTTGATCAGTGGGCACATAAATGTCTATTATAACTTTATCAGATTGAATTTTATTTGTTCAGAAGTAGTCTACCCTGCTTCTTCTTCTTTTTTTTTTCGGGAAAAACACACACCTGATTTTAAAACAGAGCCAATTATCTTTGATAGACTGTCCCCTGCTTTTAACAGGTTTGTAAAATACAAAGTTGTAAAATAAATTGCCTCCTTTGGTTATTCTGGTTTTCTTTCATAAGCAGTTTATCTAAAGTGATTTTGCTCAAAAGCAGGCATTCTATGGATGTACTACTGAGAGTTTATTTTGCCTGAGGCAGTTCTGTTTATAATTACCTCATTTTTAAAAAAGCTTTCTTTATGTTTATGGAGTAGAATCTTGGACACTTGACCTCCAATTTGCCTATGAATTGGGCTGTATTTAATTTATATTTCTGTAAGGGACACTTGTCATTACTACAACAGAATAAGGATGGGACGGCCTTATATTTATGTAGCTATCCCTATTAGACACCCTAGTTTCTACCAACTAATTTTACTTCACAATTTTGTTTGGTTAAAAAAAAAATTATGCTCATATGGTCTCACAGAATACTTCCCCACTAGGTTTCTTTGCCAAGAGTGAAATGGAATTCTGACACTCATTTTTCACAACATAATTTGAAGGAAGGAATATTCAAGGAGGATTGCTTAAGGTCAAGCACTCCCTCTCCTCTTTACAGAAAATATAAATTATGTGCCTAGAAGAAGCCAAAGCAGCAGAAAGCAGGTCATCTAGATCATTAGCACCCTTTGCAAAATTGCTCCTTCTGAATTGCTTTTCTGAATTGGGCCCTGGTATGATGCCATCATCCTATATTGAGAATTGAAGCTGTCATTATATTTACTATTTGGCTATTGTGGAGAATACTTTTATTGCATCATACAGTGGTCATATAATATCAGGAGCCTTAAAAGAAATTGTCATCTGATCTGACCACCAAGATGAATTGTTCATATTCTGAGCAATTGCTTTATTTTATCTATTTAAAATTGTGAATTGCTTAACTGATAATTGTATCACCTGAGAAAGGATTGATTGTTTTTCTCCCCAAATTTTTGTTACGTACCAGGAGCAAAGTTCAATGAGGAGCTCTGTGGTTTTTCAGTGGGAATAATCTTGTTAATAATAGCTACTTATTAATTCCTTCCTATGTGGCAGCAATGTTCTAAGCAAGTGCTATGGTCTGAATGTCTCCCCAGATTCATGTGTTGAAACTTAATCACCAATGTGATAGGGAAACAGGAGAGTTCCCTGATCCCCCTCACTGGATGTGACATGGGTGTGGCTCATCTGTTCAGTTGCTGCTGATACTCAAACCCATTATGGGAGGGGGAACATGCAGATGAACAGGTGCAGGAGCTGGGGCGAGCACCCCTGGGCTCCGTCCCCACAGGAGCGTCCAGTGGTAGGAGCCTACAACTTGCAGAGCCCTAGTGGGCGTGTGTTACAGTGTGCTCTTTTAGCCTTGATGTGCGTGGATGACTTAAGTCTTAACCACCTCAGTGGACCCTCTGCCTTTCTGCAAGGGCAGGGTGCCAATGTGACAGCTGTCTGTATCCCCAGCTCTTGTCCAGCATCCTGGAATAATTAGGTCACACAGGAACTTGAAGGATGGTGAATGCAGGGGTTTTATTGGTTGGTGAGTTAGCTCTCAGTGAGAGGGATGGGGAGAGCTGGAAACGGGATGGAGAGGCAAGATGATCTTCCCCTGGAGTTTGGCCATCCAGTGGCTGATTTGCCAGTGGTCCCCAGCTGAACGGCTCCTGACATTCCTACTTTTCTCTCCTTTTCTGCCTCTCTTCCGCTCTTCTACTCACCTGGAGCTGGGGGTTTGGGGTTTATATGGGTACAGGATAGGTGGGCGTGGTGGGCCAAAAGGCAACTTTCTGGGTGTGAAAACAGGAATGCCTGTTCCCATGTAGGGCTGTGGGTATCCATGCTTGAGGGTGGGGCCTTTGCTGGGAACTGCCTTCTTCTACCCAGTATTTACTTGTCTCCTGTCCATATCAATAGTATTAAGAAGTGAGGTCTTTAGGATGTGATTAAGTCATGAGGGAGGAGCCCTCTTGAATAGGATTAGTGACCTTGTAAAAGACTTTGAGGAGATGAGTTCACCCCTTTCTTCCCTTCTCTCATGTGAGGGCATATTATTGGTTCTCTCTGGAGGATGCAGCAGCAATGCACTTTCTTGGAAGGGCCACCCCGAGCTTCCATTCCCTGCATCCCTCTGCAGTGCTCGTTGGTCACCTCAGCTGTGGCTCAGCTGGGCTCAGGTATGGCTCAGGCCTCCACTCCAGAGAGGATTCTGGAAAACCTTGGTGTGTTCTGCTAACTCTACAGGGATACACAGTGTACAAGCTGTGGAAGCATGGTTATATCCACCCAGATTCCAAATGATGTCCCAGATAGCCTCCAGGTCCAGGCATAGAGCTGCCATAGGACAGGCCACCTCAGAGAGCCTCTACTAGGACAGTACTTAGTGAAGCCATGGGGACAGGGCAACTTCCAGGACCCTAGACCTGTAGAGCCACCAGTGTGTAGTGTAAAACCAGCCCAGGACAGCCACAGGCACTCGACTCCAACTCCTGAAGAGTGGCTGTGTGAGCTGTACCCACAGTAAAGCTGTGAAAGTGGGGCCTCCCAAAGTGCTGGAGGCCCAACCCATGCCCCAGTGTGTATGAAAAGCCAGATATGGAAGATTATTCTCACGCTTAAAGATTTGAGGTTGTTCAACTTGTGTCTTGGACTTCCTTGGGACCTGTTACCTCTTTTCTCTTGTCTATTTTTCCCTTCCTGTAATGAGAATGTCTATCCTATGCCTGTCCCACAATTGTATTTTCAAATTACATAATTTGTTTGATTTCACAAGCTCACAGCAGGAGGAGAACTCATCTCAGGATGAAGTATACCTTGAATCTCACCCATATTGGATTTAGATGAGACTCAGATCTGTAGATTTTGAGTTGATGCTGGAACAAGTTAAGACTTTGGGGGCTATTGGGATGGCTTGAATGTATTTTGAATGTGAGAAGAACATGCATTTTGAGGGCCAGGGATGAAATGCTATCATTTGACCGTCTTCCAAAATTCATGGCTTGAAACTTAATCGCCAATGTGATAGTATTAAGAGGTGGGGTCTTTAGGAGTTGATGAGGTCATGATTGCTGTACCCTCATGGATGGGATTAGTCACTTGTAAAAGGTCTGGAGAGAATGAGATAGGTCCCTTTTCACCCTGTTGTCCTTTCTGCTATGTGAAGACATAGCTTTCTCTCCTCTGGAGTATACAGCTACAATATGTCACCTTGGAAGTAGAGAACAGCCCTTACCAGGCATTGAACATGCCATAGCTTGACCTTAGACTTCCCAGCTTACAGAACTATGAGAAATAAATTTATATTGTTGATTAATTACCAAATATGTAGTATTTTCTTATAAAAGCCTAAACTGACTAAATCAGCTGGTTAATGTATTAACTCTTTACTTTTATTAACTCCATTTTACAGATGAGAAAGCTGAGATACTGGGAGACTCTAAGATACTTAAAAAACTTGTCCAAAGACAGACAGTAAGTCTAAGAGTTATTCAAGCTCACACAATCTAGTTTGATCACAACATAATATTGTCCACAATTAAAAGACATTTATTTGGTATCCTATTTCATCTCCTCATTTCGTCTTATCTCATCTCACCTATAAAATTTGGAGCTATGCACAGAGGCTTTATAAATCAGTTATTAAATGCTATTTTCCAGTTTGGATCACATAGTAGGGAATCAGTAAATATCAACGTACTTACCTAGAGACCGTTAAGGCTCAGTGCAGAAGGTATATATATGGATCCTACATCTAAGGGTTTATTAAGTTGGGCCGGGCATGGTAGCTCAGGCCTGTAATCCCAGCACTTTAGGAGGCTGAGGTGGGTGGATCACTTGAGGTCACGAGTCTGAGATCAGTCTGGCCAACATGGTGAAACCTTGTCTCTCTATAAATACAAAAATTAGCTTGGCGTGGTGGCAGGCACCTGTAATTCCAGCTACTCAGGAGGTTGAGGCAGGAGAATCATTTGAACCCGGGAAGCCGAGGTTGTAGTGAGCCGAGATTGTGCCATTGCACTCCAGCCTGGGTGACAGAGTGAGACTCCGTATCAAAAAAAAAAAAAAAAAAAAGTCATAGTTATGTTATGATAAACAAATGGATATTGAAAACCAAGTATAATATAATCATAGGTTAAATAGAGGCAGAGGATAGGTTAGATTCTATTGACTGATTTAGGAAAAGAAAATAAATGGAAAACAACAGCTATCACAATCTATTCTTCAAAGGGATGTCCCTTGATTGACATGCTATTTGTGAAAGAATTTCTTCTATATTTGAGAAAGAGAAAATGAATAGTACTTTACTCATAATAAGTGCTTGAAGTGTTTTAGTTAACTAAAGAAAAGAGGACCAGAAGTACAGAGATTGATTTTTCTTGTAAAAGATATATCCTTGCTACAGTAAAGTTTATTTTGACCTTTCAGATAGTTTAGTCTTGAATGTATTCATTATATTTCTCAGAAAATGTTACAATGTATACTATAGGACTTCGGTTGTTTGGCAATTATACACATTGTACAGCTCTGTCACCCATCATAAATATTGTGATGATTTAATTTTTCAGGAACAAATGCAAAAAGTTATTGTTTTATTTTCCCCACTCTCAGAGTTTAAAAATATTGAGTTTGAGGCTAAGATAACTGCAGAAATTTGATATTTGAACTTATACAAATTTCAAGCTTGTATTTCTATGAAAAACGAAAGAGCACTAGTAGCAAAAGACTAGCAGCTGATAGCGCTCAACCAAAATGTATCAGAAGTTGAGTACTCCCACATTAGGGCTTTTCAGAGGAAGCGTTTGACTCATTTAAATACGTTCAAAGCTGAGAGATGGCTGAGCTCTTATGCAATCCAGATTTTTATTCAGTGTGTTTCTGTAAGAAGCCTTTCCCAGACAATATGGAACACTCAGAGTGGGAAGGAGTTTTGCTCCCTGGAATCATTTCCAAAAGGTAATTTCAGAAGGACATATGAAACCATTATTCTCCCACAGAGTTCATACTTATGAATCTCAGAACTTAGAGAATCAATGATAGGCTTTCTTTTAGTTCTCTGCACTTAGTACATAAAACAATTATTTCTGATAATATATTAATATATCATTAATTTTATTTACTAAATATTTTGTAAATACTCTATCTGTACCAGGTGCTGTTCTAGGATCTTGAGATACATTAGTGAGCAGAAGCGATAAAGATTTTGCCCTCGTGATGCTTACGTACCACATAAACTAGGTTAATTAACAATTTGTGATAATGTGACTATGAACTAGACTCAAGAGTATCATGAAGAATGTGTTGCTTATGCAAAATAATTACATAAAGAAAATCCACAGAATGATTTCAATTTTTGTAAGAATAAAATATTGTGAGCTGATATTTATGTTTTGATTTTCTATTAATAGTGGTGTATAATAATTTAATTTCTAAATGTAGCTCTTGAATTTTGTTTCTACACTTAAACTTCAAGCTTATGGAAGGGTTAGCACTTCTCTTTATGTCATGTTCTCTCTGAGTCTTTCCTTTTGTCCTTTTCCTGATACTCAGTTATCATACACATCTCTCTCACTTCTAATCTTGCCTCTTATTTACTTGGTTAATAGTTATCATTTTTCAATACTCATCTCAGTCAAGGGTTCCTCCAGAAAACCTTTCCAGTCCTCAGTATACTTAATCACATGATAGCTACTTGTAATTCTACTAATAGTGTGAGAAACCATATTTAGCTTTATATTATCAGTGTTAAACACAACATCTGGCACATGGTTATACTCAGTAGACACGTGTTGAAGATTGACTTTGATCGACTAATAGAATGATTGACCTCTGGTATGCTGCTCTCAACACAATTTGAATTGTTCTAATCTTTTTAGCCTTATTTTTTCAGGATGTCCGTGTATAACAAATTGATCCATTCCAACCAAACTCATGTGCTTACAATTCATTGAACTTGGCTTTTGTATCTTTGTCCATGCCATTTCTAAAGTATATCCAAAAGGATTCTACCCACATGGTAAATCTCAAATTTAATATTCCCCTTATTCCATGAACTCATCTCGGATTCTTTGAATTTATGCAGTACTTAGTATACATGGTATTACATGTAGACAATTAAAACAAATGCCAAATAAAATGAAAATAAAATTTCTTAGCTATTTATATCTATCCTTATGGGAAGGTCACTAACACTGTCAAAAAAACCCTTTATTTGCAAACATTTTGGTAGTTAGTATTGTTTATCTAAAATTATAAACACTAACAAAAGATTTTGAAAAGACTTTGCTAGTTGTAGGGGCTTTAAGCAATAGTTATTATAGAAACTGGCAAAGACAAATGCAAACTAATGCTCATTTTTAAAATCTCATTTATATTATAGTTTCTTGTGAAAGGCTTAAATTATGCCTAAGATATAATTGGTGAAATACTATGTTTTAAAGTAAATTGACTATGGATTCATTTGTATAATATTAGTAAGCCTGTCTCATAATATGAATTAACTGTATAGAAACCCTCATTATACAACTATTTTAGGAATGAGTCAGAGTTGACAATGGATTTTTAATCCAGTTGAGGGATTTTTAATCCCTAGTTGAGGCATTATATATATATATATATAAGTTTAATAATTTCTCAGTATGGCTTTAAGTATTTAAATATTATTCTATGACTAACACCAATGATTTGAATTGGACTAATTTTGATACTTGAAAGCAAACAGTACCTGGTATTAGCCCTATTTAAATATTGGGAACGACCAATTTGTCTCTAAACTGAATATTGCATGACTGTCACTGTTGGAGTTATACAGGTGACCATTCCATATATTTTTAAGGTAGGTAAGTGCCATGATATATCTAAGGACCTCAGGGACAATAGTCAGTATCTCCTCTATCTCTTTTCTGTTTCTTTCCATAGTGGCTTCAACACCTCTTGACACTAAACTACACAAAACAGAATTGTGTCAACTGGTGGTTCCTGAGGTCAAACCTCATGGCTTTGTGACTAAGTGATCTGCCTAGAGATTTATTTGCAAATGCAAAACTCACACAAACAAAACAAGCACAATAAATATTGCAACAAAATAAACCTTCAAAAATGGCTCTGATTGCATCAGCTTAAGGAAGTGTTCACCTATTTGACTAATGCTGTAGGCTTTAGTGTAATTATAATTAGGTCAGCATGGGATATGTAGGAACGTCATGGCTGGATCATAGAAAAACATAATAATTGGAAGCCACCACTGGAGCCACATAATTGTATTAGAAGAGAAAAAGCCATTCATCAGAGGGAAGTGTTTATTTCCCCCCCAAAATAAGTGGAATACTGGGAAGGACAAAGAATTTATGTGCTATTTAAAATGAAGGAGCTTTGGCCCTTTAATTCTTTATGATGAGTTTCCATAAGGCAGTGTTTGGTTAAGGGGAGGAAAGTAGTGGATAGATCACCTAGGAGGAGGAGTTGGCAAGAGCTAGAGGTCAGGTACCAGCAAAATGGATCAGAATCAGTTCTGTATCAGCAGCAAGTTTGGAAAATTGAGTCAGAAATCTAGTTATATGTACTGACAAGATAAGAGTATTCGTATTGATATTGCAGGTTATGAATTGTTGCTAGTGGAGTGTAGCTCAGGATCTCCCAGTTTTATCCCTGACCTGTCTGATATCTGGGAGACTGACATCTGGACCCCACCAACTTGTGAATAGATAATGATGATGATAGACATTTTTCCTGATTTGGATCAGCTTTGGCGAACTCCCTCAGTAAATCTATGGGAGGCTGAGTAATGTATACATTCTTATATTTCTTTCTGAGGTTTAAGTTAGCCACCTGAATTTAAGAGAGATCAAACAGTGGCTATTAAAATAACACTCATCCTTTGCTGCTTGCATGTGGCAAATATTTGGGAGACAGACTTGCCTTTAACATGAAGAAAGGAAAGAAAATATCAATGGCTAGAGGGAGGATACAGAATAAAGACTACAGGATAATAGTCATTCATAGAAAGTATATTTTAAGGAAAAACTGTTTTTGTGATCAGAAGAGTGGAAATATCAGAAAAAAGCATTACAATGATACTTAAAATTATTTGGCTGAGTGTGGTGGCTTATGCCTTTAATCCTAGCACTTTCGGAGGCCAAGGAGGGTGGATTGCTTGAGCTCAGGAGTTTGGGATTAGCCTGGGCAACATGGCAAAACCCTGCCTCTACAAAAAGTATGAAAATTAGCCAGTTGTGGTAGCACATGCCTGTGGTCCCAGCTCCTCAGGAGGCTGAAGAGGGAGAATTGCTTGAGCCCAGGTTTTTGAGGCTACAGTAAGCATAGATTATGCCACCACACTCCAGCGTAGGCAACAGAATGAGACCCTGTCTCAAAAATAATAATAGTTTTTATTATTATTCACTTTGTTTGCCTATCTAGACCCTAGAGTTTGATATTCATGGATCCCAGATGATTGGGAGGTGTCCCAGTGAAAAGTAGGAAAACTAGTCAGGTAACTTTGGGACCATGTGCTTGTAGAGTTTATTTAAAATTATTTTTAGTATTTTCTAGCAAGCCAATGAAGAAGGATTTTCAAAATTGAAAAATATTAGCTGTTTTCCAGGTTTCACCTAAGGCTGATGTATTCCTCCTGTATATACTTATAGCGTTAATGAAATACATATTTGCAAGACACCGCATTAATAAGAAAGAGCGATTGGGAAAAGTGTCACCTGTATTTTGTTAATTTGCTGCAGACTCACTCTCCCTACAGCTGGCACATATTTCTAATCTTTGTATTTGGCAGGATAGAAGTCTTTGTGACGGGGAAACCAGCAGCAGTTCTTTCTCTTCATAAAGGAAGGGATGTTGAAAATCTGAGTAATTACAGCCCCATTTCAATTTTACTCACAGCAGTTAAACTATTTAAATGTCTCTTCTGCAGTCAAAATGAATGTTTTTTAGTTTACAGATATTTTATTACTATTAGAGCAATTTTCTTTCCATTATCTTAGCTTCACCATTCTGTGTTATTAAAAATGAGAAATAATTCGCACAAACTGAGTCTAAATTAGGGTGCTGAGGTGAAATGATATTTGTTGATTTGCCCAGTTTCTTTGAGCAGGGAGACTATACTGTATTAACATAGCTAAGTTATATTCTCTTATACAGGTATACCTCAGAGATATTGTGGGGTTGGTACCAGACCACCACAGTAAAGTGAGTCACATAAATTTTTTATTTGTTTCCCAGTGCATGTAAAAGTTGTGTTTACATTATGCTGTAGTCTAGTCAGTGGGCAATAGCATTGTGTCTAAAAATATCAATATACCTCCCTTATTTAAAATATTGCTAAAAAATGCTAACTATCATCTCAACCTTTAGCGAGTCATAATCTTTTAGCTGGTAGAGGGGCTTGCCTCAATGTCTGTGGCTCCCGACTGACGTGGTGGTTGCTGATGGTTAGAATGGATGCGACAATTTCTTAAAATAAGATAACATTGAAGTTTGTGGTATCAACTGACTCTTCCTTTCATGAAAGAAGAATTCTCTGTAGCATGTGATGCTATTTGATAGCGTATTACCCACAGTAGAACTTCTTTCTAAATTGGAGTCAGTCATCTGTAACCCTGCTGCTTCTTTATCAATTAAGTTTATGCAATATTCTAAATCTCTTCCTGTCGTCTTACAAATGCTTATAGCATCTTCACCAGGAGTAAGAGTCTATCTCCAGAAACCACCATCTTTGCTCATTTAGAAGCTGCTCCTTATCCACTAAAGTTTTGTCATGAGATTGC
This sequence comes from Macaca mulatta, assembly GCF_049350105.2. Taxonomy (NCBI): domain Eukaryota; kingdom Metazoa; phylum Chordata; class Mammalia; order Primates; family Cercopithecidae; genus Macaca; species Macaca mulatta. Next base: position 180,824,609 of record NC_133407.1, on the reverse strand, counting down.
AGCAATTCAGTCACATTTTCAGGCCCCACTTCTGATTCCATTTTCTTGTAATCTCTACCACATCTGCAGTTACTTCCTCCACTGAAGTCTTGGACCCCTCAAAATCACTCAGGAGGGTTGGAATCAATTGCTTCCAAACTCCTGTTAATGTTGACATTTTGACTTCCTCCCCTGAATCACACATGTTCTTCATGGCATCTAGAGTGGTGAATTCTTTCTAGAAGGTTTTCAATGGACTTTGCCCACATCTATTAGAGGAATCACCATCTATGACAGGTATACCCTTATAAAATGTATTTCTTAAATAATAAAACTTGAAAATTAAAATGACTTCTTGACCCATGGGCTGCAGAATGGATGCTGTGTTAGTAGGCATAAAAGAACGTTAATTTCCTGGCACATCTTCATCAGAGCTTTTGGGTAACCAGGTGCGTTGTCAATGAACAGTAATATTTTGAAAGGAATCTCTTTTGCTGAGCACCAGGTCTCAAGAGTGGGTTTAAAATATTCAGTAAAGCATGTGTAAACAGATGTATTGTCATCCAGGCTTTGTTGCTTTATTTCTAGAGCAAAGGAAGAGTAGATTTCTGGTAATTCTTGAGGACTCTAAGATTTTTGGAATGGCAAATGTGCATTGACTTCAACCTAAAATCACCAGGTGTCACCCCCCCAACAAGAAGGTCAGGCTGTCCTTTGAAGTTTTTAAGGCAGACATTGGCTTCGTTATCCCAACTCTGAAAGTCCTAAATGGCATCTTCTTTCAATAAAATGTTGTTTTGCTTACATTGAAAATCTGCTGTGTAAGTAGCCAATTTTAGCATTTCATCTTAGATTTTCTGGGAAACTCACTTCAACTTCTATATCAGCACTCGCTGCTTCACCTTGTATTTTTAGGTTATAGGGATGGTTTCTTTCCTTAAGCCTCATGAACCAATCCCTACCAAGATCCAACTTCAAATTTTTGTTCTGTAGTTTATTATTATTATCATTATTTACCTCTCTCAACCTTCATAGAATTGAAGGGAGTTAGGATCTTGCTCTGGATTAGGCTTTGGCTTAAGGTAATGTTGTGGCTGGTTTGATCTGCTATCCAGATACTGAAACTTTCTTTACATCAGTATTAAGGCTATTTTGCTTTCTTATTTGTCTGTTTACTGGAGTAGCACTTTTAATTTCCTTTAAGAACTTTTTCTTGGCTTTCACAACTTGGCTGTTTGGTGCAAGAGGCATAGCTTTTGGTCTCTCTTGACTTTTGGCACGCCTTCCCTTACTAATCCTGAGCATTTCTAGCTTTTGATTTAAAGTGAGACACTTGTAACTCTTCCTTTCACTTGAACACTTAGATGCCATTGTAGTGCTATTAAATAATGGCCTACTTTCTCTTATTTTATTTTTGTTTTTAAATAATAACTCTTTTTCATCTCATCTTCTTACAAGTTACATAAAAGTATAATACATTTAAGAAATAACATATAACAAAATAATTATACACTCTTAAGGCTCTGTAATGTTTAATACATTGTAAACCTGCATTCCTATGAGAATCCTCTCCTTTCTTGAATTCTTTATATTATTTTTTCCTTCTCAGTCTTTTATTTTCCATCTTATTTATTTATTTATTTATTTTTGAGACGGAGTCTCACTCTGTCACCCAGGCTGGAGTGCAGTGGCGTGATCTCAGCTCACTGCAAGCTCTGCCTTCCGAGTTCATGCCATTCTCCTGCCTCGGCCTCCCGAGTAGATGGAACTAAAGGCTCCTGCCACCGTGCCCAGCTAATTTTTTTATATTTTTAGTAGAGACGGGATTTCACTGTGTTAGCTAGGATAGTCTTGATCTCCTGACCTCCTGATCTGCCCACTTCGGCCTCCCAAAGTTCTGGGATTACAGGCGTGACCATCTTTTTTATTTTAAATTCTGCGGTACATGTGCAGGATGTGCAGGTTTGTTACACAGGTAAAAGTGTGCCATGTTGATTTGCCGCAGTAGATCAACCCATCACCTAGGTGTTAAGCCCAGCATCCATTAGCTATTCTTGCTGATGTTCTCCCTCACCCTGTACCCCGGATAGGCCTCAGTGTGTGTAGTTTCCCACCACATGTCCACATGTTCTCATCATTCAGCTCCCCCTCATAAGTGAGAACATGCAGTGTTTGGTGTTCTGTTCCTGCATTAGTTTGCTGAGGATCATGGCTTCCAGCTCCATCCTTGTCCCTGCAAAAGACATTATTCCATTCATTTTTATGGCTGCATAGTATTCCATGGTGTATAGTACCATATTTTCTTCATCTAGTCTATCACTGAGGGGCATTTGGGTTGATTCTATGTCTTTACTGTTGTCAATAGTACTACAATGAACATCCATGTGCATATATCTTTATAACAGAATGATTTATATTCCTTTGGGTATATATCCTATAATAGGGTGGCTGGGTCAAATGGTATTTCTGCTTCCAAATCTTTGAGGAATCACCATGCTGTCTTCCACAATGGTTAAACTACTTTACATTCCCACCAATAGTGTAAAATCATTCCTTTTTTTTTTCTGCAACTTTGCCAGCATCTGTTGTTTCTTGACATTTTAGTAATTGCTATTCTGACTGGTGTGAGATGGTATCTCATTGTCACTTTGATTTGTATTTCTCTAATGATCAGTGATATTGAGCTTTCTTATGTTTGTTGGCTGCATGAATGTCTTCTTTTGAGAAGTGTCTGTTCATGTCCTTTGCTCACTTTTTAATTTTTTTTTTTTCTTGTAAATTTGTTTAAGTTGCTTGCAGACTCTGGAAATTAGACCTTTGTCACATGGATAGATTGCAAAAATTATCTCCCATTCAGTAGGTTGTTTGTTCATTCTGATAGTTTCTTTTGCTGTGCAGAAGTTCATTAGTTTAATTAGATATCATTGGTCAAGTTTTGCTTTTGTTCCCATTGCTTTCGGCATTTTCATCATGAAATCATTGCCCATGACTACATCCTAAATGGTATTGTAACGGTCTAATTTCAGTATTGTTGTGTTTTAGGAAATATGGAGGCCCTAGAAGAAGAAAAGAAACAGCGAAAAGACCAGTCAGTGTATCAGTGAGAATGTACACAGCACTTATTAAGTTTGCTATCTTAGATGAGTGATGTTTGCAGTGCCCCAAAACAGTTACAATAGTATTAATAACATCAAAGATCACTGATTGTATATCATCATAACAGGTCTAATAACAAAAGCATTTGAAATATTGCAAGAATGACTAACATGTGATACAGAAACATGAGTGAGCACATGCTGTTGACATTATGTTAATAGGCTTGCTTGATGCAAAGTTGCTACAAACCTTCAAAACCTTTAATTGGTGAAAAAAAATGCAGTATCTGCAAGTATGTAATAAAATGAAGCACAATACAATGAGGTACGTCTACATTCATTTTAACTTTAAGTAAGAAACATTATATTTGAGGTCAAAACTAAAACCTGTTGAGTGCATTATAGCTTCCGCATCAAGAGATTTCATGCTACCTAGTTTTATGTTAGGATTTAGCATGTGACAATTTTACTGATTTTGTCATAAGCTTATTTTCCTGGGGCTGCTGATATTGGAAAGAAACAATGAAGAAGTGTTCCCCTCAGTTTTTCTATATAATATACCTGCACATGTACCCCTCAACCTAAAGTGAAAGTTAAAAAAGATTAAAACGGTTCCCATTTTTAATCCCATTATATTTGGTGAACTCAATTTTTAAATGATAATAATATTCAAAAATTTCAGATCTTTTTTAGTATTTAGGAAAATGAGGTTTTAATAACTTTAACTTATGCAGAAGGTATTAGGATAAAATTTTTATAGGTTGTGGTTAGGGCCACAGGTTTTCAGTTCTCATTCATTGGTCATAATAAGGTATCCCATCTGTCTGCATGATTCAGAGAAGGCAGCCATCTTATAACACTTGCTATCTATACAGAACATTAGAATAAGATGACAAGGCAATCAGAAATTTTAGTTTATGTGCCCATTGCATAATTTAACTATTTTGTAAATTTAAACTAAAAAAAATAAGCTATACAAAGTGGTGTTAAATTTTTCACTACTTGGCATTTTATATTATTAATACTATTTGATAAGTTATTTACATATCTACATAGTGAATAACAAATTAATTACAGTATTATAATTATGTAATATTATAATTATACAATTATCAACATTTTGTGCTATACTTTTCCTGTCTGAGTCTCAGGGAATTTAAATATTACATTCCTTAGTGATTAAAAAGTAGGTTGTATCATTAGCTCTTTGAGATTAGGAATGCCTTTTTACCCCTCCAATCTACTAAGGAAAAGCAGACAGGAAAATAAATACCTAAAACTGTCCATTTCAAAACAAAGTGTCAGGCATGCAAAGTAAGGAACTCCGAAAATTCATGCCTCCATAAAAGCAATGAAGACACTAGCAAAATTTGCCAAAATTGATTTTATAAAAACTTTGGAAAATAACAATAGGTTTTACTGTATGTGAATTATATATCAATAAATATTATTTAAAAAGTGGCTATTTAATCCAATCCAGGTTCACCAAATAGCTTCGTTATTTCTATCTCTGTAGATAGACAATGCCATTCTTTTATATTTACAGATGATATTGTGAGTGACACAAATTTTGAGGGAAAATGGAAAAAGTGGAAATAGTCTACAAAGCAGATAGCCAGATAGATAGTAAGGAGCTGTGTTCATGGGCATGAGGTATGCATGCGTTCACAGTGCTTGGAAAATTTTGGTTTTTAAAAAGAATCAAAAGAGATCGTGTCAAGCCACGCCATGAAAGCTCAGCCTCAGTCAAGGCCAGACCTTGTTGGAACACAGGCATTGGTTGTTTAAAAGTCTCAGAATGAGGCAACAGAGCTTTATGAAGGGAATCTGGACTCCAGATTGGGCACTTGGGTCTGACTTCACATCACATCTCAGTCACTTACAAGCTCTATTACTTAATTATCTACTCTAAGCCCCTTTCTTCATTTGTAAAACTGAAACACCAACAGACACCTCAGAGTTCCTCTGTGTATACCAAATGGAATAACTAAGAGTGAAATACATAGTACAAGCCCAGAAACCTAATATTCATTTCCCATTCTCAGACAGTTAAGCTAAAAATAAAGAAAACTAGAGACACTCACCCGGTTTTTTATTCTCATTCTATGGAATTGCAGTATTACCCAGAGTCCAATTTGTAGAATGGGACTGAATTGTAACTGTTCCACTCAGATCTGCAGGAAATATAGGCTTATTTGGTCTAAATTGATTTGATGCTGGATGTACCTTCAATCTCAGTTAATATTTGGGTCTCCTTTCTTTCTCAACTTTGGTATTGATTATGGAGAGCTCATATGGTCTGTATGATCTACTCCATGCACTGTGGCATCAACTGCAGCTCAGTGCATGGCCACAGAGTCCCTTACAGTTCAACAGCTTTTGCTTTTCTGCTGTTCATATGCACAGAGCAGATGAATCAGACTTTTAGGCTCCAAACTCCCTTGCCTCACTATGGACTCAGTTCTTGTGGAGGTTTGCTCACATTCTGAGGGAGTTGACCTAGAGAGTTCTTCACTATGATGAGAATCTCCCTCCTTTATTTCCATTCTAGGAAGCCTTGTTTCCACATTGCTACCCTTAGAGACAATTTTCACTCTTTGCTCCCCTCCTCAAAACCCAGCATCCTCTTTTTAATGAGAATAGTCTTTAACTAAATACAGAAATTAATTATGCCATGAGACAGCCTCTGCTTTTTCAGTCCTTCAGAAACTTCTTGAAGCCAGGAAATATAATATATGACGACTTGTTGGAATGTGTGGGTGGGTGAAATGCACAGATACACATACACAATTACTATATCAACAACTCACCTTCTAAAAATTGGAAAGGAATATGCTACTGTAGATAAATTCTTCTGACTGAGCATTTCACTGAAAATTCTGGAACAATACTGAGAAAGCTGAGCCAGGCAGACTTACTTTCTAGTGGTAATCACTTCTGTATTTCCAATTTAGCTTCCCACTTATCAGTAGAGACCTGACTGCTGGAATTTCATCAGAAGTTCAAAATATTTTGGGGTGGCCATTAAATAGTTGTTATAACCTAATGCTTTGTGCATGGTAGATGCTTAATATATTAAATTGTTTTTGATTGATGATTAGAAGGTAAGATGGAAACTCAGTTTCTTAAACCATTTATTTTTCATATAGAGTACAAGGTAAAAAAGCAAGTCCACCTGATCAATGTATTAAAACTCAACTGATCAGTTGACATTCTGTATAATGTAGTCAAAAGGGATAAGTAAACTAATAGTCAAGGCCATTGGTTCTAGTTATGCTTCTGTCACCAGATACATAAAATTGAGAAAATTATTAGACTTTCTATGTTTCCATTTTCTACAAACTAAAGCAGTCATAATCCCATTTTTTTTTCTTGCTCACCTTATGTAATTGCTGTGAAAACCAAATGAGGCAATGTGAATATTCAGGTTTGAGTACAAAGTAACAAAATGAGGTAACATTTGTTACAAATATAACAAAAAAATTATAAACAATTTTTAACAGTAAGAATAAAGTTTTCTATAGACTAATTTAAAAAGTATGCTTTTGTAAGAATATTCTTTGTTCCAAAGTTCTATATGGATCAATTTTACTTACTTCTGGAGTAAGGCACTAATGTCAGTCTGAAATCTGAACTGATGATAATGTGATAGAATGGTTGGATTGTGTACTATGACATTGTCTGGACTGGGAAATTGTCCCAGATTACCACAAAAAATGATGCCACGATGGAAAATTATAGATCATATCTGCAATTTTATCTTTATCATCTGAGATAACATTGAGATAAATCACATCTGAGATAGATACCATCTGTCATTAATATCTTAGTGTATGTATGATGGCTAACTTATGTGTTGACCTGAAAGGTGTTTGTAGATTAGATTAACATTTAAATTGGAGAATTTTGAGTAAGCGGTTATCCTCCAGAATATAAGTGGGCCTCATTCAATGAATTGAAAGCCTGAATAGAATAAAAAGACTGTTTATTCCAGGCAAGCGGGAGACTATCCAGCAGACTGCCTTTGGACTTCCATCTGCACCATTGGCTCTCCTGGGTCTCCAATCTGCTAGGCCACACTGTAGATTTGAATTAGCCAGCTTCCAGAATTGCGTGAGCCAATTCCTAATAATAAATCTCCTATATACATAGACACACATCCTGTTAGTTCTGTTTCTGTGGAGAAGCCTGATTAATACATCATGTGTCAGCTTTTGGAGGTGCAGTGAAGGAGGAAATACTGTTCATCAATATAATGAAAGTAAATATCTTACTTCACTCATTTTGAATGTTGATGTTTCTTCAGCAGAGGACTTCAGAAGGATTTCAAGATGTACCAAATAGAAGTGAGAAAGACGCATATTATGTCTAATATAGACACAAAAATTCAAGTTGTATGGATTGAACAGACACAAGAAAATTCGAGTGGATATAAATGAAAAAGTACACGACTTGGCTATTTTCTATTTAGAATGTCAATATTGATATAACAAGGTGCCATCTGAATTAACTAGATATTTTAGTGTGAAAGAATGTTAGGGATTATTGTGTCAAATTCTAAATAATTCAGCAGCACACACAGAGATTTTAAACTACCCAGTTATAATTTGGATGTCCTTTGGAGAGCTGAAGGGATAAGGTAGCTTTTGTTTGTCCAGTATGGCATCATCATCATCCTACCAAAGCAGGAAAAGAGAACAGATGACCTCTAAAGCCTCTCACGTCAGGATACTTTTATTGCAATCAGGCAAGCTTTGCTCTTGGAGCCTACAAGATATTAAAATGTAGGATATTAAATAATAAGATCACATACAGCAGCATTTCAATGCCATTAGCTTCCAATAAATCAAATTTGCAGGAATTAAAGCATCAAGTTATTATGTTTCACTGAGACGAAATATTAAAATTCATGAGTATGCTAAAGGACACCATAACTAAAGCAGAACAGATTACAATTCTGCCAATAAAGGACCGAAAACTTCCAATATGTCTTCACCATGAAATTATCAGAAATCAACAGGAGAATAAATATCTGCATTGACAAAAATATATAGGATTAACCTGAATGGTGATGACAGAAGATAGGAAAGCTATGTAGGTAATTTAAAAATAGCTGACATTCTTTATAAGTGGTAGGAAAAAGAAAATGCCAGGAAAGAGGTTAAAGAGAATGTGAAGGGCATTTTAAAGTAGTTTAAGAGGAACAAGATATGAGAAAGATGAAATAGATCTTTTTAGATGAAGTTGGATATGGAAGCCATAGAAATTGATAAATAATAATTAGAAATGGAAGCAGTTGTAATTTATAGTAGAGAGAATATTGAAATTTTATAAACTATCATCAGGTCTTATGAATTATAAAACTGAGAAGTAATATAAATTCAGAAAAAGTAAATCTAAAGGAAAAAAGAACTAAAAAGATGACATAAAATATTATTTCAATGCTCTCTGCCTCAATAAAAGACTTATTTGAAAATCACCTTCTTTTTTAAAGCTAACAACAAATTAAATAGAAATATTTAAATAGAATATTTAAATAGAAATATTCATTATATTTAGGGCTGCCTTAGAAATCTTTATATCATAAGCTTTTATTCACTATTACTATGATAGAAGTATAACAAACTATATTGTGTCCCGAATACATTAGTCAACTGAGTTGCCAAAATAAATTTACTTCTGAAGTTTAGCTGTTGTACCCATACACCCTTCCCAGGAAGGGTTGCTCATGCTTGAATATATAGTGAAATATGTTTAACTTATGAGGTTCTTTTCCTTTATAATATAGAAATAGTAATACTGAACAAATACCTTTAATGTTTTCCTCTTAGAGTTCCATTGATCAATGTTTTATTAAAGTGGCTCATTTCTTCTTAGTAGTGTGCAGCTTGCTCTTCACCTATCCTCTGCTGTTACCCATTGAGAGAAAGGACCAGTGGGTAGAAGTTTAGAAGAACCAGGTTGATGGCTGACTATCACACAGAAAGTGACTACAGGGCTAGGATGTACCATGAGGACACCTAATGACTTCCAAATCCACCAATTAAGAGGGACATGAGAATTTGCTTTTGTTTTGTAATGGATATTAGAGAAGAGGAATTCTTGAAAAGGGGGATCTGTTAATTTGTCGATTGAACACATTTATAATAATTGTTTTACTTATTCATTTTTGGACATGTGAGTTGCTTTAATTTTCCTGTACTTCTAGAAAAAAAGGAATAACATGGATTTGATCATTAGATTTTAGTTCAGTTACAAGCTCTGTACCTAACCTCTTTGAATTTACTTATACCCTAAAAAGTAAAACCTATGTCAAATGGTTAATATAAGTATTATATTCCATGTGGTAGTTTGTGCAAATATCTAGCTTAGTGGCCGGTGCATAGTAAGAAATAAACTTTAATTCTTTCCCCACCCTATCTCACCCTTATAAAATGACTTAGAGACTTGGGACTGAAGATACTTCAAGTAGGATCTACCTGTGGCAAGAGCCATTAGGGCTGTCACCTTTCTGTACTTGACACTGTCCTTAAATTAGTGTAGCCTAAGATTGAGTTAGACTTTTGTTTTGGCCCTCTCCTCATATTGTTCACCTTTATTGAATTTGTCTCTGAAACATTTTTTGGGTCTAACTCTTAAATGACTCAAATCAAATCTTGCCAATAAATTGCTCAATAAATTCCCTTTGACAGAAGGATTCCTCCTACTTTTCTTACCAATAATTTCTTTGCACAATTCCTCTTACTTCCTGCTCCCTTCCACGAGTCCATATACTTCCTGAGGCTCTCCCGCCATCCCATTTGGGCTGCACATAAGAGAAAATCTCTGATTATCTAATGGTGTTGAAAAGTCAACCAAGAAACAACATGGATTTAGTAAGAACAAATAAAGTCAAACAGTAAGGCATTGGTGTTTGTTGCTAACACTTTCTTAGAAGTGGTATTCTATAAAAGTATTTCTTGTATACTAGATATCAGTAGATTTCTTTAAAAAAAATTCATTCTAAGACCAAATTGATTTAATGCTGTACCCTTTGAGTCATAGAACTTAACTAAATAATTGAGGTGAGGATTATTTATCACCGATCTAACAAAAAATAATACATTCAATTATGGATAACATCCTTTGAAAAGTGGCTAAATGTATTTGAGCGCAGAAAAAGAGACATAAGGATGATTGAACATTAAAAATAATAACTATAAAGACGAGGGAAATGAGCCAAGAGCATTTAGGCTAAAGAAAAGAGGAATGAAAGCAAACCCAGTGCAAACAATATCCAGGAAAAAGTATCAGATTTTTAAACTCCAAAATTAAATACAAACATATAGAGTAAAACATTGCCTCAGAATATTTGTGAAGTTAAGCATTAGAATTAATCTGAGAATTCAGTCAGGGATTCAATGAGATTTCCGTCAGAAGTTGTAGAAATACCCCCTCTTCATGAATGAAATCACCATTTAAAGAGACTGTTTTATGGATGGCAGTGTGCTGGTGGGCTTCTTGCCCTATTGCCTGACTTTCTTTCTATCTGACCTCCTAAAGATACAGTCATTGGAATTGATTTTTATGGAAAACATCTAGTTATATCAGTACATTTAGTAATGAATTTCTATTCATTGTATTTGTTTAGTAATGAATTTATAATAAAACCGGAATTACACAGATTTTTTATTTGGAAAGCTCTGGTATGGGTCAGTTATGATTTTGGTTTGGGTTCTTCTCTTTGGGCTGGGTCCCTACTGTTAGGGATATTATTTACATCCAAGGATCCCTGGAGTTTGAAGCAAAGGGAAGGCACTCTGGAAGAATACCCAGGAAGGAGTAGCATAATTGGAAAACCGAGAAAGCTGCAAGTAAACTCATGTTTTGAGTATAAAGGGCCACTTGGGGATGGATGCCTGATCCAGGAGGATTACCCATAGGGTAGGGAAGGGGGAGGTATGGAGAGTTGTCAGATAAGAGTAAAATGTGACCATTCCTTGTAGAAGTACTCAGTTCTGTTGTGGGAGTGATGTGTCAGTTAAAAGCAAATGCACATCCAGGGATAGCTTGTATTTACCTTTCCTTGTTTAGCCATCTGCTTCTGTTTCACCAGCCTGGTATTATAAAATGAGATTATGTTGGCTGGGCATGGTGGCTCACACCTGTAATCCCCGCACTTTGGGAGGCCGAGGTGGGTGGATCACAAGGTCAGGTGATCGAGATCATGGTGAAACCCCGTCTCTACTATAAATACAAAAAATTAGCCGGGCGCTGTGGTAGGTGCCTGTAGTCCCAGCTACTCAGGAGGCTGAGGCAGGAGAATGGCATGAAACTGGGAGGCGGAGCTTGCAGTGAGCCGAGATTGCGCCACTGCCCTCCAGCCTGGGCAACAGAGCAAGACTCCATCTCAAAAAAAAAAAAATGAGATTATGTTTCTCTTTTCCACCAAATGGTTAGGGAATGATTCATCCTTGATCTCTTTCTGGGAAAGTGGCACCTTTTAATGATATTGTTATTTTATTTCTAGAAGTTTCCTGGAGTAATGACCCTACTATGCTCTGAAAAAGACCATCCATTTCCTCTGATCTGGTCTTACATCTTCTAACTGTGTCACTGACCAGTGGCTTCAACTGCTGCTGATTCTGTGAGTAAGCTTTTGTGTGAGCAAAGCTACTCCGTTGGTAGTTATTCTGATATGCTGCCTTTGATGACACATGACCTACGATTTGCATTATCCTCACCTGTTCCACCCAATTTGATATATGAGATAGCCTTCTGGGTTATTTGACTCCTTCAATCCTGTCTCTTTACCTCAGACATTGCCTGATCTCGAGGAAGGTAATTTCATTCCCTTTCTTTTACTACAGCACAAATGTGACTAGGATAAGAATTTCAGCAAGACTACGAAAGCTGCAGTACTGGACAATGAACAGAGTAACTAGAAATTTGTCCTAGACATAATTACTCATAATAACTCACCTGTTCAAATCTGTTGTCAGGATCTCTGCTCAGCTCTTACAGTGTTTCCTTGTGCTAGTGGGGACAAGCTCAACCCCCACAATGGGAGTCTTCTGAGACTCATACATCTCAGTTCTTGTATATACTCGCTTTCTGTGTTTCTGAGAAACACAGAAGTTCTTTCCTCCTCTAGTCTAAGCTCCATTTCCTCTCCAGTCACAGGAAACTGACATATTCTTCTGGAGAA